>NC_090800.1:61572207-61878938 GCF_036512215.1 Solanum lycopersicum | reverse complement strand
TTCTTCATCCTAGACTTGATTGAAGCGAAAATAAATCACATCCAGTTAATGTTACTTCGATTTGGTATCATTTTATTTGATTTCTTTATGTGTAGCTAAAACTCCAATTCTTGGGGTATGATTTTGTGAATATGAGGTAAATATATTGTTTGGTGTTGCTTATTGTTGGTAAATTCGTTGTTTAAATGTGATTTCACTTAGTAGTTGTGTTTGAATTAAATGAGGTTGTAGTTGCAAATACGATTTCACCTTAGTGTTTTTGGCTTAATCAATAGAGAGGTTTTATAAACTAAGACTACTAAGTTGATAACTGGTGGTTATTGGGTCGTCATGGGCTCAACTCGAGAGAGTGAATCCTAGTCCCTTTCCCACGCGTTTATCTTGAGAGAGTAATTGGGATAAGGAAGAAGATTTTTTTAAATTCTGCACCTTGGTTTACTCGGTGTTCGAGAGAAACCAAGTTGATTCGGGGTAGGTTGCTCGAGAGAGAATTTACCCCACTAAAGTCTAGACTAGTTGCACATATTCAACGATGTACTATCAATAACAACTACCCTTCAGTTTCTTTTATCTCATATTCCGGTCACATCCCAAGAATCTCATTTCCCCATTAGTCTCTCTTATTGTTTTCGTTGTTAATTCGATATCAAAACCCCCATTTGTTAATCGACATTTGTGTCACCCTCTCTAATTTGTTATGTTTGTAGTCGATAATTTCTTGTAACTATGACTAACAAAACTTGATTTCTGCTTCGCTTAAATGTTCTCAGTACCACTCCTTGTAGGAACAATCACAACCCTTTGTTGAGCTATATAATGATTGATGACTATCGATGCATAGTATTGGATGAAGTATCTTTGATGACGTTACCAATCATTGTGCAACTTAAGTAAAAATCCAAATGAATTCCAATAAGTTTGACAGACACATAGAATAGCTATATCTACTAAGAACAAGTCATGGTAAGTTCAGAGTCGGAGAAAACATATGTGAGACCTAACCTATGGTTCTTTCGCATAATATGCATATCATTGTTTAAGTGTATGAGGCTTATATGACTTGGTGTGTCATTTCAGGAGAATAAACTGGTAAAGGAGAGGAAACAAAATTAAAGAATTAGACTAAAATTATGGTTAGAGGATCTCCTTAAACAAGTTCGAGTAAAATAATGTCTCTTCTAACACACCGCCTGTTCGGAAAACAAGTTATCCAGTACTTTTAGGGCAAGAAAAATAGTGCCTTATATGCTAGGAAAGATGTTTTATAAGGTGATATAGTCTCCCAATGATGGTAAATAAGTTTTGAAGTCAAGCAATTTGGAAAATGAAAAGTCGGCAAACGTTAGAGTAAGTTTCTTTGATAAATTTTTCTGAATTATAAATTAAATGTCTCGGAGCTTTTGTACCAATCTATAATGATTTATAAGAACCCCAATATAAAAAATTTAAGGTCTACGATTATACTTCCAAATCACTAAACCATTTGTCCATACGACTTCAGAATTGTGAGATATTCATATTTTAGTGAAACTGTACAAACATGCACGTGAAGGTGGATCCCTCTCCCCTATGTCGGTTTAGCTTTATAAGATCTGATTTCCCTTTGTTTAAACTCATTTTTTTGACCAAATAATAAGAAAAACATTTCTACATCCTCTCTAAAGGTTTCCCTTTCGTCCAAGCAATTATCTACAAGATTTAAACATGGTTTCACTCTCGGAATGTTCATACATATTATGCTACTTCTTTCCTCCTCGTATGTTGTGATGTGAAGGATTCTTCGCTGTGATGGAGACTCATTTTTGGTGGTGTTGTTTCTGTTTTGAGGTAATAATTTTCACCATCATTCATTGAGTGTCCAAGGTATAGCTATGCTATATAAGAAAGAAAATGAATAAATGGTTGGAAAATCATATTTTCATAGTTATGAGATGTTCGACTCTTTTTAAAGAATTTTCTGATGTTGTTGTTGAAATTTTCGGAAATTATTTGTTTTTGTGTGGTTATTGTTGATATGAGGCTTTAAGAGAATAATAATTAGAAATGGTCAATTAATTGTAAGATAAATAATTTTAATGTTGGTTCTATTATTACATTTTGATTTTCAAATGACTTCTTCTTGGTTCAAAGTCTTGTATTTGAGGAGAATCTTTGTAATTTATAAGACATGCTACAATAAAATAAGATCCATCAATTTTAGTTAAGTTTCTTCCCTTTTATTCTCTTATTTCTTATGAAGGAAAAACATGATTCCAAGCATAATTATTGGATGAACTCACAGGATGATGATTGGAAGCCAAAAGTTCGAGTTATTATGGTTATATTGAACAATTTAGGACTGTATAACATATATTTTTTTCTAGCGTAATGGTTTGAAGACTCATGGTTTGGATTTGGTTGTGGTTATTTTGTGGTTGGAAAGCAGGGGTGCTGCAATACACTGAGTTCTTATCACAAACATACTCTATTTGGTTGTTGTTGACTATTGCATAGGTCTCTACTTGTTAATAGCTGCTGCAAAAATGTATGTTACATAATTAATTTGGGGTTTTTATTTGGAGAATAAAAGGTAATGAAACATGCATTTTAAAATGGATCTAGTGAGCTAATACTTTGCTAGTAAGTTCTAAATTGCTACTTTGACATCGACGTGTTAATATTTTGTCTGCAATGGTTGTATGACATGATTTGATGTAGATTACATACTCTAAGGAAGGGGTCAAATCCATATTAATGCTACAAGACCCGAAATTGAGGTATGTTAAGGCTAAGCGTCACTTCCTTTGAGCATGAATTTAGAATCCTTAATGGTGAAAGATTGTTTTACTATTCTATTGTTAGAAAGACCTTCTGCGAAAGGCATTGAGAGTGCAGCTGATCTAGTAAACGTACTAGTTACATTTAATAGTTTATAATCAGTCCTCCTTCCTCTCTATGCTCTTCGTTTTTTAAAAACATAAAAATAATATGACAATTTTCGAAACTCTTAAACATAACTCGTATGCTTAAACTACAAATGGTCATGTTTTTTTTGGAAATACTTTCTTTTACAAATTACTAAGGAAATATATTTAAAAACTAGGTGAAGCACCTTAAGATCATTATGATATTCTCACTTTTAAGTTTCATTTTTAATTTGATTTAAGTGTTATGGTTAATCTACAAGCATATGGTTATAAGAAATATTTACATGTTACACAAAAGTAATTACGATATTATGAGGATAAGAGTACCAATCAACCAAAATTGGCAACATCATTCAGGAAAACAAATGCATTAAGAGTCCATGAAACTACATGATATGCATTCTACTTCCGAGCTATAATCAGAATGTATAAGGCCTATTGCTTATATTTACACGTATGAGACAGATTTCCACAAGTTGGCGAATATGATGCCGGTTCATTTTCGGAAGACACCACTATTGCTACCAATTGTTTGGGTATGACATGCATTTTCTTCTATACATATATATGTATTCATGACATATGATTACGCAAGCATACCATGCATATTTAATTCATATAAGGTCGGATATCACCCATGGAGGCTATCAGAGTTTCTATTTTAGGTGGTATCGTTGTTGCACTTTTTACAGCACCTATTTATGATTCTATTTTCCACCTTTCTTACCAGTACATTTTTATCTAAACTACGTCCCATTGCCTGGGATACTACATTTTTTTTCATGCCTGCATTTCTAGGTAGGGATTATTAACCCCTCCACTAGGATTCATAATTCAAGTGAGAGTTGGTAAGATCCAGCTCTTCCGAGAACTTTCATAGGATGTTTAGTTTTGTTGTACAGTTCAGGTATAGTCTGGACGTGTCTCGACCAGTGCTTATGATACTCATAAAGGCTATTGTGGACACAATATTATGGATTTTCTTTAAGCTTCTAGTTTCCAGCCACATAGGCTTGGCATGTATAACATGTATGTATATGTGTATTTCCTCAATTGCGACCTCGTTGGTCAGCTAGTACTTTTTTTTTGGCTTATCTACCTTTGTCTATATGAGTTGTTATTTGGGTTATGACCCTAATGGTCCAGGCTTAATATTTTTGATGTTATGCTTCCCGACCTTATAGGCCCACAATTGAGTCAGTTTGTACGTTTCAGTAGCTAACTTGATTACATAAGGTTTTTAGTATCGAGTGATAGTCATGCCTCCCCTAGTTTAGGGCGTGACGAACTTCATATTAGAGAAGGTCATGTCCCAGGGAGTCCACAAGTTGTGTCTTGTAGGTTCTTGTTTAAAGGTGTATTGTGCACCACACTTATAATCAAGAGGCTATAGGAAATTTTAGGATTGGTTACATATCTTTCAATTTATTGATAATGTTATAAAGCTAATTTTATAAGTACATATGAAATGTAAACTATGTTGTTTCTTTTACGCTTAAGATGATCTATCGAGAATTTACATTAGAGATTGTTCGTCATAAAAAATTTGTAGACGTGAACAAGATATTAATGCTTTGCTGGAAGCCTTGTTGTGATAATAGTGACAACTGAGAGAAGACTGTTATATTTTAGTTCCCAGGCTTGATTACAAGGCTTAAGGTTTGATGTAAGAGATTGTGTTTTCTTGAAAGTATTGCCTAGGAAGGGTATTATGTGATTCATCAAGAACGGGAAGTCCATCAAGTCAATTCAAAGGTACATAAAGCCATATAAGATTATTTGGAGGATTGGCTATAAAGCATACAATCTTGATATGTCTTCACAATCGAGATCGGTCCATCTAGTGTTCCATGTATCTATGTTGTATAAGTGCATTGGAAATGCTTCACGATTTATGCCCGTTGAATAAAGTTGTGTCTCTAAGGACTTGTCATATGCTGAAGTGTTAGTGGCTATTTTTGATTAACAGGTAAGAATTTTTTTGACTAAAGAAGTGTTTTTTGCGAAAGTGTTACGGAGGAATAACAATGTTGAGGAAATAACTTTAGAAGACGAGGAGGAAATAAGAAAGAAATATCCCCAACTATTGACAACTTAAGTTGATTAGCATTTTAATAATTGACAATTATTCGTGTATACAAACTTAATTGGATTTTTAATACCTCAAAAATGCAGTTTATATGACTTGTCGCGAGCTAGATATACAAAACCTAGTAAGTGGATTATCAAAGCAAGATTTAATATTTGAGGACATATAAAATATAGACTTGCAAATAGCGCAGTATTAACAAAGAATACTTCAAGATATTGTGCGAATTTATTTGCGGACAAATATTCTTAAGAAGGGGAGAATGTGAGACCCCCTGGCTCTTTCACATAATATGTGTATCATTGCATAAGTGTTTTGAGGCTTATATGACTTGATATATCATTTAAGTAGGATAAAATTACAAGCTGGAGAAAAAAATTGAAAGAATTAGACTAACGTTATGGGTCAAGGATGCCTTTAAACAAGTTCGAGTTAAAGAATGTCTCTTCTAACATTCCACCTGTTCGAAAGATCAAGTTATCCAGTACCTTTTGGGTAATAAAAAGAGTGTCTTATATGATAAGATATATGTTTTATAAGGTGATATAGTCGGCCAATGATCCGAAGTTAAGTTTTGATGTCCATCAAGTTGCGAAATAAAAGGTCGGCAAAAGTTAGAGTAAGTTTCTTTAATTGATTTTCTCATTTTTTGTTAAATGCCTCAAGAGATTTTCTGCCAATCTATAATGCTTTAGAAGAATCCGAATATACTAAATCGAAAGTATACTAGTCTACTTCCCAACGCACAAAACCATATGTCCATACACCTTCAAAATTTAGAGATATTCAGATTTTAGTGAGACTGCACAAGCAGACACATTGAGGCGGGCCCTCGCCTCTCTGTCGGTTTAGCTTTGTAAGATTTTGTTTCCCTTCGTTTAAACTCATTTGTTTCACCAAATAATAAGAAAAATAGTTGTAAATCCTCTCTAAAGGTTCCCCTATCATCCAAGCAAATGTCTACAAGATTTCAACGTGGTTTCACTCTCAAAATGTTCATAGAGATTATGTTACTTCTTTCCTCCTCATTGGTTTTGTTTGAAGGATTTGTCATGGTGAGCGAGTTTTTTTACGATGTTCTTGCTGTTTGGAGATAATAATTATTAACCTTCATTTTATTGAGTGATTCAAAGTTATAGCTAGTTATATAAGCAAGAAAACGAATAGAGGGATGAAAAATTGTATTTTAATAATTATGTTATGCTGAGCTGTTATTGAAGTATTTTCTGATGTTGTTGTTGCTGGAATTTTAAGAAATTATTTGTTTGTGTGTGGTTGTTCTTGATATGAGTGTGGAAGAGAACAAGAATTACAGATGGGTAATTAATTGAAAGATAAATAAGTGTAACATTGATTTTATTATTGCATTGCGATTTTCAAATGACTTCTTCTTGGTTCAACATCTTGTATTTGAGGATCTTCTTTGTAATTGAGGAGACACAATACAATACTATAAGCTCCATTTATTTTAAGTTAAAGTTCTTACCTTATATTCTGTTACTCCTTGTGAAGAAAAAGACATGACTCCAAAGTTAATTATTGGACGAACTCATAGGAAGGTGATAGGAAGCCATAAGTTTGAGTTATTATGGTCATATTAAACAATTATAGGAATGTATTAAATATACTTTTTTCTGGTTTAATGGTTTGAAGACTCATGGTTTGGATTTGGTTGTGATGATTTTGTGGTTGGAAATGAGGGGTGCGGTGATATGCAGAGTTTTTATTATTGTGCAGGCATACTCTATTTGGTTGTTATTAACTAATGTGTAAGCATCCACTTATTAATAGACGCTGCAAAAATGTGTGTTGCGTCATTAATTTGGGGTTTTAATTAATAAAAGGTAATGAAGCATGCACTTAAAATGGGTCTGGTAAGCTAATTACTGTGTGAATAAGCTCTAAATTTCTACTTTGATTGTGTCGTGTTAATATTCTGCATGTAATGGTTGAGTGACATGTGTTGATGTAGATTAAATACTCTATGGAAGGGGTACATTCTGCATTGATACTATTAGATCTATGATTGAAGTATGTTAAGGCTATGCGTTGCTTCCTTTGAGCGTTAATTTCAGAATCCTAAATCATAAAAGGTTATTTTACTATTATATTGTTAGAAAGACCTTATGTCAAAGGCATTGGAATTGTAGCTGACGTACTTTCGTGACTCCATTATGTAGATATTCCACTCGTTCGGTTATATAGGTTACTCGACATCTATGTTCCATTTTTCGATTCACTTGACTGTAGGTCCGTATATATATATATATATATATATATATATATATATATATATATATATATATATATATATATATATTATTATTATTATTATTATTATTATTTTTTTTTTTTTTAGGTGTTGTAACTTAGAAATATTAGGGAGGAACATTAATAGTTTGAAATCAACCCTCCTTCCATTCTACTTTTTTCTTTTTGAAAATAATAATAATAATATGTCGATTTCCAAAACTCTTTAATGTAACTCATATGTTTAAACTACTAAAGCACATGATTTTTTTTGGAAATACCTCCTGTTATAAATTACTAAGGAAACCAATATCAAACAAGGTGAAGCACCTTAAGATCTTTATGAATATTCTCAGGTTTATGTTTCCTTACTTAATTTGATTTAAGTTTTATAGTTTAATCTACAAACATATGGTTATACGACATATTTACATGTTATACGAAAGTGACTATGATATTATGAGGAAAAGAGTACAACGAGCAATAATACGAAGGTATGAGACCTATTGCCTATATTTATACGTATAAGACATAGATAACCACAAGTTGAATAATATGATGCCTGTTCTCTACTAGAAGGCACCACCATTGCTAGCACTTGGTTGGGTATGACATACATTTGCATCTATCAATTTATAATCATGACATATGATTTATGCGAGCATACCATGTATATTGAATTGATATAAGGTAGGATGTCATCCATGGAGGCTATTAGAGTTTCTATTTCAGGTGGTATCTTTATTACCCTTTTTACAATAACCATTTATGATTCTTATTTCCGCCTTTCATACCAATACATTATTATTCGTATTAACGTCCCATTGCCTGGGGATGTTGCATTTTTGTTTCATACGTGCATGTCCAGGTAGGGATTCTCATTGACCCTTCAACTAGGATTTGTGATTCAAATGTGAGGTTGTAAGGTCCTCCTCGTCGTGGAACTTTAATAGGATGTTTACTTTTACTGTACAGTTTAGATATAGTCGGGGCCTTGTCTCGACCAGTGCTTATGACACTCATGGAGGGTATTGTGGAAACAATATTCTAGGTTTCTTTCTTCCATTTTTTAGCTTGTGTACCATTGTCTATATGATTTGTTATTCAGGTTATGACCCTAATGATCCAGGCTTAATGTTTTTGATGTTATGGTGCATAAAGTATCAAGTTCTAGTCACGCCTCCCCTATTTTGTGATGTGACGACATAGAGTAGACCTCGAACCGTAGATCGTCTCCCAAGTAACTAATAAGAGTCACCATAGACAAGGAGTGCATAGCCCAGACCCTGCACTGCAAATATTCTCTAAGGGAAATATAATGCAGCCGATGTGTATCGACTCCCTATAGGATTTTCACATGGGGAACACCCCCTAGAACTAACAGGTGTCGTTGTCCTAGAAGAGGAGTAATACTAACCTCTTAGCGTTTGTCATAACATTTCATAGGTTAAATTGCAAAAAATTTAAAACTTTTCATATACTTCTATCATGTAAGGTTTACATAGACCTCCCTTTTACACATTAGATATACATAGGGAGTTTACATAGACTCATCACATATGAAACATTACATAGACTTCTACTTGTATTTCACATCCATAGTATATAAAGATATTCTAATAGGAAATGTCTCACATCTAAACATTCTAAATGGAATACAAAATTCGGGCTTAATCCATACTTCAGTTAACAAAAGCCAGATATAGTCATATACACCAATAGTCTTCAAATGAAAGAGAATGAACAAAATGTATTATAGTATAACAACATCAATAGCTAGATAGTGGAATTGTCCTCGGAACGTCAGGACCTACCAAACTTGGAGGGTGAGAGTCCAAGTTATCTTCAACTGACCCTGTTAGAAGCTCAACGGCCAGATCCTACATAATTGTAGAAACATAGAAATATGGGTTAGTACACACTTGTACTAAGTATGGGACATGGACATTAAACATTTGAAATTATGATAAAATGGACGTTTGTCAAAACCATACCATGTTACTTTGAAAAGTCTTATGCACAATCAAGAACACTTATGAGCCAATAATAACATATTCCTTAAGAAAAAGCCATATACAACACAAGACCAACATCATCAAGTATAATCGAGTTAACATGTATCATATCATATTTGAGTACATAACTAAACCAACTCTAATATCATGTTATAACAACACATAATGTATAATAGTTCATACATTACAACATATGCAAGACCCTTATTCATAACCCATCATCAAGTCTACAAGTGCAATGACCAATTAAAACCCACTCAACTAATTAAACCCAAAAAAGGATCACATGCAATGCTTAACATCACATAATAAAGCATAACATTAGTCATCATCATATTTAGCAATATACACCAATAGCATATTCATAATTGAAACCCACATCATATAGGATCATCTACATGTAAAGTCAATATATGCATATCATTTACCTTATAAAATATAAGAACAACCTTCTACGACTTCCCTCAAGGCCTACTAGTGCAATATTTAGGTAGAGTCCCATACCCCTACCTAGACTAAGTCAAACCCCTTAGGTCACCCTAGTTAGTGCTCACTTTATTACTTCATTTTTCTTTTTCCAACACTTACCTTAACCGACATAGACCACATGAGCTATTGTGTAATGGGTGTCATGAAACATTATTCCAAAAGAAGGCGGACTACTTGCCAAGGTAGCCCCAAAATATGAACATAATCATCTAGGTGGATCCACTAGCTAGTATTCTTATAGGGGCAACATAGTTCAAGAACTAGGAGACATGCTTGAGGCCCTCTTTATTCCATTGGAATTGTAATCTCTATCTCATTAGTACATCAATGAACCTACCTTCCCTCTTTGGAAAGGACACTACTTACTTCTAGTTCACTCTGTGCTAAGCTAGAGTCCCTTTTTGAAATGTCTTTAAGCCTTTATTAATCATCATAGCTTAGTATAGGTCATAGAAGACAACCTCTTGTATATCATCATCATTTTCCCATTAGGATTGCATCAGAATGTCCTCTCATGGCAACCCTTCATTTGTGAGATCAACACGTTATCATCATCATGTCATAGTAAGGCACATAGGTAGTTCATACCAACCTTATATAAACACATTAATTATAATATCACAATCCATATAGTCAAGACATTTCAATTACATTCATCTTACCATCACCTATATAGTCTAATCACAATCAACACTTGAATTGAACGTCATCATTATGAACAAGACATCACAATTGAAGTAAGGGATTCAAGATCATAAGGTCTTAGAAATTCACCTTAATAAGCCTCATTCAATGGTTTTACCATCAACCAACCACTCTCACCCATCAATAGGATTAATAACATTATGCAATAGTAATCTATACAAGAACTAAGTCAATTGTACCATCATTAACAAATTAAACATCAATTCATAACCTAGGGTTGAGAGAATAGGGTTCATCATGAATTCTCCAAGAATTAGATTAAATCCCTGCAATACATTACCCTAGATATTCCATGAATTAATTATAATAGATAAAACAAGTCTAACAATCAATACATTCATCAATCCCCATCAATTCATAAGCAAGATCCAAGATTGGAGAAATTGGGGGAAAAGGACATGACCTATACGAAATTCCCGTAATTAAAATCAATTACTCAACAATATACACTTAATTAGTAACGGGTAATCACAATTAGTCATAATAAATTATCAATTTCATGTTTAGAAGAAAACCCATTTGTAGAAAAAAAACCCTAGGAATTGGGTGATTTAGAAATCAACTTTGAAAGGATATCTTGGAGAAAGAAAACCCAAGAGTGAATAACCCATAAATTATTAAGAATTAATCCACAAAATCGAATGATTTCCTAGATAAATTGGTCTTCTTCCTCAAGTTTCTTGCTTCCTTCAATAGAGGATTATTAGAGAGAAAGTAGAGAGAGGTTAAAGCTTTTGAGTTTTTATTTGGGGATTTAATTTGAGCGAGTGAATGTGAGGAAAACAGATTGGAAATAAATATATAGAGCTCCCATGAAATACATAAAAGACCCCTCACTTAAGTTTACCATTTAATGAAGTCAAACTAAAATTTCGAATTTCAGATTTTCGTTAGGAAACAAGTCTTCGACGCGGAACTGCTTCCGCAAGATTTTAATAATTAATTTTTGAGACAGAAGAGTCTGTGACATGATGAGGATGTAGAATTGATTTTTTTCCAAAGGCATACCATGTCCGCAACACGGACCTATTTCAGCCAAGTGCCATTTGGCTGCTGCTTTGGCAGCTTACTTGGCTAAGTTTGGGGTCCCTTCGTGGACCCCTAGGGAGATCCTTGGGGGTCGGAACTGGACGTTTTCACCATTTATGCATTATTTTACATATTTAAAGTCTTTATACAAGTTTTAGACTTCATATTACACCTCCAAACCTTTATGAAACCTAAGGAAATTTTACTAGTTCAATTACACTAGCTTACGGACGTCATGGACGTTTCTTGACGCCTTGACTCTAAAACTTCCTAAATGGTTTATACAAATTATTTAGGCTTAAAAATAGTGTTTTAAGGTTAAGTTCATCATGCGAGGCTCTAGATTAGGTCATGGACTTTCAGAGTGTTAAAAGGATAAAGAGCGCATGAAAAAACCTTCAATCCACGATTATAATGGTCATCGAAGGATCTCATATCAATTCATCTTCATATATCTATAAAGGAATGACGTTGATTCTCACGTAATCAACAAAATACTGTTAAGTAGGCAGGAAAAGGTTGAAATATCACAAATCTATGGCAAATACTAGTCTACGGTTAGACTAAGCCCAAACATGCTCAATCTAACAACAAAAACTACAATGAAGGAACACAACAAGGTTAGAATGATAACAATTAGCAACTAACATGTTTCTAATTCGAAAAAGTCTAATATAGGGCTTAAACATGAATTCTAATTAAGCTAGCATAATATACTAGGTACCCACTCGAAGTTCATACAAATGAACATGCTTTTGCATAATCAAGTTCAATCTAAGGAATGCAAAGTTGTAGTCTACCTTTAGGTGGACCTCACGTGCTCCAAATCATGTCTTTAGAGATTTTTTCTTCCAAACGGCCTCCGAACACTACCACACTATCAAATATAGAATTACAACATTAATACAATCGTTTAAACACTAAATTCAAATAAAATAAAGTGATCCCAAATTTGAGTCTAAATAAAAAAAGTGAGACCTGCAATGGAAATTCCAAAAATGACTCAGTCAAAAGGTATAGATCAACTTCTCAAATTTGTGCTCCAAAACAGAATGCAATTCAGAACTTGGAACAACGATTTAAACCATCATCAATATTTTTCATAATTTAAGGAAAAAAAGGAGCTAAGAAATCCCATCATGAAATTTACTTCAATCAAAGACTTTTTTGATTCTCCCTGATCACGCACTCACGTAGTCAAGCATTTTTCAAACAATCAAGCTTCAAATCACCAAATATAGAGTTATCACCAATTCAATATTTGGAATAAAAGTTGGTTAGATCTTTATTTAAGAGACCAAATTGATTAACCCTTCGCAAACGCGGTTATGGAGGACCACAAATGCGGAGGCTAAATAGGATTATCCTTCCCAAATATGATGAGGGGTTTACAAGTGCGAAGACAAAGAAGACAAGGGGCGCACAATTGAACAGGGTTAGGAACTCAAACCACTCTAAACTCGGAATGGGCATGCGAGTGAGGTGATGAGGTCCACTAGTTTACGTGAATGCGTTCCACAACCTACGGACATGAAGATCAAAATTATATGCACCAGATGATGAATATCAACTAGTTTTGGATACTTTAATTCCTTTGGGAAGAAAGAACTCATGAGTAGTAGGTTCAAAGTTTGTAAAGTTTCAGCATCAAAACCTGAACAAACTTCACAATCAACTTGAATGTCCTTATTACCAAGATCAAAGTTATATTATGTCAAAATCATTGAGTTTAATGATGCACCAACTTAATTTCCTATAATAACATTTGCATCAACATCTCCTTCCAAAGACCCACTAAAGTCAGACTAAGAAATAATAGGTCCTTTTTAAAAACTACCAACTTTGTGATCAACAACATCTATAACACTAGCTGTAACATCAAAATGTGTATTAGATTTTTTCTACAACGTATCAAGAACAACTTGTGTAATAGATGTTAATTGAGACACACTAATATCAATAAAAGTATCAACAACAAAATCTTACTCTTTTGCGGCTGCAACAACTATTTTTTGTAATATTCGTCTTCTATAGCAGCAGGGCAGATACACACATTGACACAAAAACAAAGCAAACATCATTGCCTTGTTCAAGACTTGTCTAAACTTTCAACTTCTTGAAGTTCTCACCAATAATACATATATCATCCTTCAACTCTAAATTGTTCATAAGAACTATGTCATAAGGAACTTATTTGAACTTTTTTATTACTCAAATCTATTAATCTACCCCCGATAGTCAAGGTGATTGAAAAACAAAGTCCATATCCTGATCGACATGTTATTTTTAGAAAAGACTTCAGAAATTTTAGGGGCTTGAAAGAAGTTCGTGAGTGAACTTAAGTTGTTTGACTTGAAATAATGCGCTTTTATTCATATAAATAGTGTGTACGAGATTCAAGAGAGATGTACCCCCAAATTCTCTTCTCTAAACTTTGAATAACTGTATTCAAGTGAGACCCTTATGAAGAGAGTGTGTCCTAGAATGCTTGGGTAGTAATTTTCACTTGAAAGATAGTATGTGTTGCAACGTTATGAGCCACTAGTAGTATAAGTAACTAGAGTTACAAGAATGAATTTGGAGGTATAGTAATCTCAGAATGACATAGTGATGAAATAATTAATGTTGTTGCAGTCATGAACCCATTAAGTTATTAATGAGGAGTTTTTCTTTATGGGTAGACTAAGAAATGATGAGTTTGTATAGGTTTCATGATATAAGTAGAGTAAGACTTTCTAGTATGGATGAGTGAGAGTATATTTTAACTAGAAGGGATTTTATGTCATGTAACATTGTGTTAGTGAAGCCCAAGTATAGGTATTGAATAAAAGAGCATTGTATTTATGAGGTGATAGATCTGATATAGGATTGTTATATTATAGTGAGAGACATGATGTTTAAAGGGTTATGGAACTATTTTGGCAATGATGTATAGTGAATGGGTAAATAGTACTTAAGTTGTGAAAGAAGATGTAATGGTACAATTGTAAGTACGTAGTCTTAGCGATAAAATTTGACTACTTGTCATGCGGTCTTAGTTGGAGAGTGTTTCGTAATTTTATATAGTGTTCATAAGTTAGTTTACTATGTCATAAAATATATTTATATATGTGTTTAATACTAAACACTGTGCTTAAATTTGAGATGACTGTCGTGACAAAAAAAGATGACAATAGCAGGGTGTTGATGTTAGTTGTGAGATCTGATGTGGTAGATTTGATACAGAGTAAGTGAAGAATTAATATCTTAGTTGGAATTCTCGTTAATGGTTCATATGTGATTTTATCACCCGTACATGACATATATGAAGTATGAGCAAGTCAGTATATATTGGCAAGAGAATTAAGGGATGTATTCAAGATTGTATGTAGCCAAAAAAGGTTGTAATTAAGTTAAGTTAAAAATATCAGAAAGAAGCTATAGAAGAAATCTTAGTGCATGCCCATGGAGATTTCAATAGCCATAAGATTATCATTTTCCCACTAAGTAAAGCAAATACATACTTGTTTAAGATGAGTAACCAACTCAAGTTTTGAGAATAATATAGTAATGTGTTTATAAAGAGTTAAAGTTATATATCGATCCATTTATCTTCTAGCATATTTTTCAAAGTTCGGTTGTTAAAACATCTTGTTGATGTCTCTAATATAAGAATTATGTTCATGACTTATATGCTCATACACTTCAAAAAAATTCATATCTGTGATTAGTTTCCAGAATGAGGGGCAAAGACTTTAGCCCAATGATCTCAATCTTACTCCATAAAATTATGGATATCAGTGTCATTATATGAACCTATTCATACAAGGACTTGTATCTCATAGTATGCTCAATCTTGCGAATTCATTATTTACTCTTAATGTCTATAAACACAATTTTATGTAATGCATATTCTTATATTAGAAGTATTGAAGAAATCACACATATGATCTTTCTTGCTAAGCTCTTTTGGTGATCCTTTTTTGGTTTTGATAGTGATGTTGTTGATAGTAGTTGAATAATGATAGACGAGAGGGTTAAAATTTATTATTGTTCTAGTGGTGGTATAATTATTCCATCTAAATTTATAATATGGAAGAGAAATAGGATGACGATTTACTATGATTAATAGTTAATTAAGAGCAATTATTCGGTACCTGATAGTAATACATTGAAGTTCAATTGATAGAGAGATGAGAGAAGGATAAATTCTTAGAAGAATTGGTTAGTAGGATTCCATTGATTGACCGTATTACTAAGCTTGAATGTGGTATTGTTACATATGGATGAATAGATGATGCATCAGATGCTTCTTGTGTAGGATTATTTTTTTGTTGAATACAGTGGTACGGAGTAGTATTCATAGAATGAGATTTCCTATAGAGGCATAAAACATGAATCTTGTGATTTAGATTAGTATAAACATCTCATGTTTAAAATATTGTGTTTAAGAGATTAGAATTGAACACATTGAGAAGAAAATTTAATATAGACCTTTCTAAGGGTAGTTGTAAACCCTTGTAGGATTTATGAGTTGCAACTAATGAGGTACAATATTCATAAAGAAGGGCATGGTTTAGAGGTGTTGCTAATCTTGGAAGCTAGCAGTTTTATTGCTTAAGGCATAATAGTCGTATTCTTACTTCATGTCCATGTAGAGTGTGGCTTTTTTCAACACAATATCGTTCTTCACTTATGTGTTAAATAGACATTTTCAAACACTTAGTATGAATTTGTTCCGCCTATGTCAGTAGGCAAGTTCAGAAGTTAGAAATATAGTAAGATTAACTTGTTTCTTTTCCATTTTCAGTCCACCTGTCATTCTATGATGAATAATCCCTAGAGGGGATATTGAAACACTCCAAAAAATTTGAAGCTAAGACACGAATCATTCTATAACACCTTGCAACTGTATTCTTAAAATTCAAATCATTCGTGTAACACCTCAAACTTTGAAAAAGGTTACAAAGGGTAACAAACATGTCCAAACCCTAAAAAACCGTGTACCTTCACCGAAGCTTAAACGACTCACAAAATGGATCACATTCCGTTAAGGGTAAGGTGCACAAGCATCCAGGGCTGCCAAGTGACGAGTCACCTTTATGGGACCGAGACAATTTATGGTGTCTTTTACGGTCAATTTAGGGGTCTGTAAAGTCCTCCCATCAACTTTGAAGTGTAAGGTCAATGTATTACGACCAAATCTCTCAGAACAGAAGTCAAATTATCAAATTAAACATCTTTGAGTCTTATTTCTAACGCCTCCAAGTATACCTCATTTCATATTCGGAGTATAAAGTTATTCTATTTTAATGAGTCTCTATTTCTCATAACCCGAGCCTAGACCCCAGATGTGAACAAGACTCTGAAAAGTATCATAAACGCCTCAAAACATGTCATCACATTAGACAATAGAAATAGAATGGAACTTAAAAAAAATTGTTTAAATCCATACGATCGAAAATCATTTCAAACAACGGAATCTACTACTCTCACATGTCCATCTAGAACAATCTTTGAATCAAAAGTAGGGTGACAACCCTTTACAATAAAAATTCTTAACAACAGTGTAATAAAATGAGAAGCATGAAATGAGAACAAAGTACTTGTCCTCGAATCTTTGAGGGTATACCACCAATATTGGAAGAACTCAATCCAAGTTTGAACTAGAAGAACTCAACTCACTTTCCGAACCTACACTTTGTAGAAAATAGAGAATATGAGTTAGACCATTTAATGTACTAAGTATGATAGCCATGAAACAACTATGATTAAAAGGGAAAGCTTGGTATAAAAACCATGCACATGCCATTTTTTACTAATATGATGAGCATAAGTATAAGAGGCATGAGATACAAATACAATTAACATATAAGTCATTTCATCACATTAAAGCTGTCACCTCAAGAAACCACAAGAAATACTTTGTGCAATGTATGAATAGCGTCCCATACCACCATTCACACAAACTACCAGATCAATGACACCAAAAGTGAACTTACCATTCCTCCTTTTTCATCTTTAGACAATTTTCATACATAAGGAAAATAAATATTTCATAAGTCATGATAAGGAAGTAACTAATAATACCATCCAAGTAAATCATATATCATTACATTAAGCATTTAAGTCACCATTCTTCACTAGCTTCATTAAGAGCAGATTCATTCATTAGTCATTAAGACATTAGATACCTCACCATACCCCCCTTAAATCCTAATCGTGTAATGCAAGGATCACATCCCATACTACCATCTATAATTCATACAACTTCTTAAGCAACCATAGTGCATATCTCACATGATGGGAATAAACATTAACTGACATCGACCATGAGAACTAAATCATGGAATCTGGTGTCTTGACCCACACCATAAGGGGGTGGTCTACTTGAGTAAGGTAGGATAAGTAACATTTTATCTTAGGTGGATCCACTATCTAATAACCAATTCGAACACATAATTATGGGATAAAAAATATGTTCATTAAAACCCGACCTATCATTTGAGATCTTCCATCTTAGCATATCCTTTCAGTTCTTAGCCTTCACTTCCATAGAGTATTTTATTACTTTAACATCATTACACATGAAAGGGTGGCATAGGCCTATCGATTCAAGATACATCATTTCACACATGAAAGAGTGTCGTAAGCCTACCGATTAAAGGTACATTATTAGAACAACTCATCGAATCCTCCTGAAAGGGTGCCATAAGCCTACAGATTCAAGGGTCATCATTAACATTCATGAAAGGGTGCCATAACCCTACTGATCCAAAAAATCATTAACATCTTTTGTGGAAGGGTTCCACAAGCCTACCGATCCAAGGTTCATAATTAACATGTATGAAAGGGTGCCATAAGCCTACCAATCCAAAGGTTCATTAGTATTATGTATGGAAAGGTTCTTTTAGACAACCGATCCAAAGTATATGATTCAATATTACTGTCACGACCCGAGTCTACAACCTAAACGTGATCGACACTAAAAACCCCTTATTGGTCCCCTAAAGAACCCTCACTGTGGTTGAATACAAGCGGAAGACCAACTTATGCATGCAAAAGACTAAAACTGAAATAAAAGTTCATAAAACTTAAATACAAACATTAAGTTCAAGGCAAACTGTGTATAATAAGATATATACAACTCGCCGTATAAGGCAACTTTAGTCATTAAAACATTTGACAAAATAAATGAAGATTTCTAGAAATCTATTGTCTATCTATGGAGTCTCTAAATTAAAATGAAGAAAGTCGGGAAAAGATCCACTACCTCCTACTAACTAAAAGTAAATGGAATCCTTCGACAGCAAAAGACTCACCATAGCTAACTCGAACTCTCGATGTATCAATAAAGCTCCTATTGGTGATCATGGAAACCTGTGTCTAGATCATGAGAAGATGCAGACCAAACGACTCAATATGTGGAATCTAGAAGCATGTAAGGGGAGTTCTAGAGTAAAACATAAGCTTGAACTTGATAAAAATGGAAACATACTTACCTCTTTCAAACTTACTCAACTCAAGAAATACTCAAAACTACTCAACTTACGTAATTCAGAAGTACTCAAAGATAAGATACTCAACTCAGTGATTAGATACTCAACTTAAGGATTAGATACTCAACTCAATGAAGCACAAATCAACTCACGATACTCAACTTAAGGTACTTTAGTGAACTCATTTAAATATAAAGCAGTTTAAAACAAGTGCAATATAAACAAGAGTTGTTTAAAAACATGATGTCAACTCATAATGATAATATCATAAAAGACATACCATGTTCCCTCTCAAAGTCTACTTGTGCAATGCATGAATGAAGTCCAATACCCCCATTCATACTAAGCAGAACCCCTTAAAAAACAATGCAATTACTACTGTGGGAGTTTTTCTAACCAAACACCACCACTATGAGTCTAATTGGTGATAGAGCATCATCCCCACACTGCCAGAACTGTCCTATACTTTGCAGTATACACAAAACATTACTTATTTGATCAACTATCTTAATTTAAGTAATAATCTAAAAAGTATGACCCTTTGATGCCTATGATGACTACTTGGTTTATGGAGAATTGAGTTAATATGAACTCGCATACTCATATATGTGCTCAATACTACTCCCAAAAAATATACTTAGCTCATATGTTTTTAGAACAATATCTTTCTGTGATTTGAGTTAATTATTCAAAACTTAGCTTAAAAGATCTCTTGGAATCGATGTTCCTTTTCTGCTCAAAACTCTTTTGGAAATCTCAGTTTCATCTCATCTTAAATGTGAAAATATTTACTTTTGGGAAAACTTAGTTCTCCTGTATCATTTTTGAAGAAATGAACTTAAACTTTAGCTCATATGTTTTTAAAACAATTTCTTTGTGTTATTTGAGATAATTATTCAAAACATAGCTGAAAATCTCTCTAGGAATCGATGTTCCCTTTCTGCTCAAAAATCTTTTGGAAATCTTAGTTTCCTCTAATCTTAAATGTGAAAATATTTACTTTTGGGAATACTTAGTTCCTATGTATCATTTTTAAAGAAATGAACTTCAACTTTAAGTCTTTAAAATAAAGTTAAAATATTTGTGAAAAACTTCTTAAAATATGGTTCATGCCGAATTATGAACTTGAACGACCCAATGCAAGATTTTGAATAACCATAGATAGGACTTAATACTTGGAACTCAAGAATTTCAATAATACTACTTACTTCAAGAATGTTGGACTTAGAGGATTTATTCGGAATTATGATAATGAAGAACTCAACTCAATGACTCGAAGATACTCATTGTCTCAAGATTGCTCGACTTATAGGGTTCATGCGGAATTATGGGTATGAACTACTCAACTTAAATAATTTATGGGCAACATGTAATAGTATCTAATTAGCAATATAATCTCAAATGGGCTAGAAATTCAATACTCAAGACTTAGAACTTGAAGATATTCCTCCTTCCAAAGGTACTCAGCTTATAGAGTTCATGCAGAAGTTATGATAATGAAGGACTCGAGTCAAGGGTCAAAATATCAATAAGCAATTCATTAATACGACTATATCATTCTCGTACTTACTTTCTTTTAACATAGCTCAAATCCATTGTTGATCTCAAATGATTCACACTTGAACTCAATAAAATTTCTTGAGTTCTACTCTTAACTCTCTCATAAATGTGAATTATGAATTCAAGACTCATGGTTCAAGATACGAAGGATCTATGTGATAATTTAGAATCATGAATACAAAGTTTTCACTCTTATACTCACTTGCTCGAATCTTGAAACAAGTTACTAGAAGTTGTAGAAGACTCTCAAAAGGACTTTTTTAAAAATGTTCAAAGAATTCTCAAAACTTAACTCTCAACTCTACCTTGAATTTGATTATTAATTAAAGGTCATGATCACGTTAGGAATGATTTTAGGTGTTTAGAAGTATGTTAGTAGTTAGAAACGAAAAGGAGTTAAACGGAGCAACCAAAGACGAGCATGATAGTGCAGGGGACCCTAGAGATATGGGTGGCGCGGGGCGCCAGCCCCTAAACCTCATAGGTGGGTTTGGGGCGCTCTTGCTGGCGCATCGCGCCATGCCCCAACAAAAAAATTGATGAATTTCCTTACTCGTTTTCTCACCCTAACTCGCCTAGAATCGAACAGTTTCTTCCCCAATCACTAGGATTTGATTACTTAACTTAATTAAACTATAATCTACTGAAAATAACACTCATATTACTCAATTTCTCCTCAAGAAATCATCAAAACCCCAACACAACAAAATTTAGAATGAACATCAAGAGCACTTATCAAGAATTATTTTCTAACTTCAAGAATGAAATTTTGCTGAAAATAACATTATTCGAGTATGAGTGGAATAAAACAAGAATATGGAAGCTTACATACCTCTTAGGGATCAAACCCATGGAGAAAATCCGCAACAACATGCAAGATTCTCGATGTATGTTTGATCCTCTCTCTTTTCTCTTCGTTTCTGTTCTAGAACTCTCAACTAAAATCCTATGTGTATATTAGGATTATAAATCTAAAACTAATAATATTATACCCCTAAAATATTACTAAAAACGAAGTAAATCTGATTGGGTAAAGAAAAGATCAAAATACCCCTTACTATTTTCGGGTAACTTTCCTTAACTGGACAACGTAACTTCAAAAGGTCATATCTCACTCATCCAAACTCGAAACATAGCAAACTTTGTGGTGTTAGAAATAAAATTCAAAGATCTTTCCTAATGTGTCTTATAGCACACCTAACTCATCATGTGGTTGGAGCAATAATTATTTAAAGTTGACTCAAAACTCATACTTAACTTAACTCTCTAAATTTAAGATTTTTGTTATTTCCAATTTAGATCCTTTTAGAACTTAAGATGCTACATCTAGTGAACTGACTTCAATACTTAAAGAAATTTTTATTTCCTTGGCAAAAACATACTCACTACAAAGGATGGTTCAAGTCTTAGCTTGAAAAATTTTCGGGGTGTTACAATTACTTTCATTCATACTAGAAAAGGATCCTAATACTAACAATTCATGATGTAACAATCATAATTACTTTCATTTACAAAAGAATAAACCCTTCACATTCTATCATCATCATCATCATCATCATACATGAGTGTTAATAGAGAATATGCTTTCATTCATAATATAATTGGATTATAAACATGATTATAATAATATTATTGAATTCATATGCATATACTTCTCATTATAATCATACATAAATCCTTCATACTTTTCTTTTCAAGGCCATGGATCACATTTCATCAACACACTCTATATACTACAATTAGGCATGAACAATGACATAATTCAATAAATTTTGTTACAAGATCAATTACACAAAATTCATTATACTACAATTCGCCCACATCACATAGTCTTAAATTATGTTAGAAATATGCCTAAGAACTCCAGCAATCGATCAATTTTGCAAAATTCATCATACTACGATTCACCCACATCACATAGTCTTTAATTATGTTAGAAATATTCCTAACCACTCCAGCAGTCTAAGTTCTCTCTATTGTAGGGTAGTTAGGTAGGTTAGTTAACGTTTTGTAGTTAATTAATTTGTAATTATCCTTCGTACATTTTTTTTAATCTTATCCTCCGGAGTTCGTTTATTTATAAACTCTACAATATTTGTTTCTTAATGAAGAAAGTAATTTTGCTTTCATAATTTTTTTTAATTGTTGGTTTAGCAAATTAATGTTCCTATTTGTTCAATAACAAAATAAAATCATATTATTATGTTTTTCCTTCTCTGAAAAACTAACAATTGGTATCAGAGCGTTTATTTCTTGAGGTATATTTGGGTGTTTTAGCAATGTTAGAATTGTAATCAAGAAGATACGTTAACAGTCATGGAATTAAAATCAAGTTTTTTTCATAATGACACCACCTGTTTTTAATGGTGATAACTATCAAATTTAGGCAATATAGATGAAAACTTATTTAGATGTCATGGATCTCAGAGGTAGTTGAAGAAGATTGTGAAGTTCATACATTGCCTACCAATCCTACTATGGCCTAGATAAAAAACCATAAAGACCGGAAAACCAAAAAATCAAAGGCAAAGGCCTGATTCTTTTCAGCAGTATCTTCTTCAATATTCACTCAAATTATGTCTTCATAGTCAGCAATAGCCATATGGGATTATCTCAAGTTAGAATACGAACTAGATTAAAGGATCATAGGTATGCAATTGTTAAATCTTATATGAGATTTCGAGATGCAGAATATGAAATAAATTGAAACTTTAAAATATTACTCTAAAAGGATCTTTAACATAGCAAATAGGGTAAGATTGCTTTATTCCATGTTTAATGATTTACGTATTATTGAAAAGATTCTGGCAAATGTGCTGGAATGATTTGAAGCAACCATAATTACTTTGGAAAACACTAAGGATTTGTCCGAGATCACCTTTGCAGAGTTACTGAATGCTTTCCAAGATCAAGAATAATGAAGAGTCATGAGAGAGGAAGGAAATACCGAGGGAGCATTATTTTCCAATCCTCAATATGGAGGCAAAACAAAAAGAAGAAGAAAAATAAGAATGGTGAATGCATTTCAGCAAGTACTACCAAAGGAAAAAGTGAATACTCAAAGAAATTTTATCTTCCTTATAAGCATTGTAACAAGAAAGGTCATTCACCATATAAATGGTGAAGAAGGCGTGCTACTAGTTGTAGTAAATTTAATCAACTTGGGCATGAATCTCTCATTTACAAGAACAATGATCAGGAACAACAAGAAGAGGCTCAAATTTTTGATAGTGAGGAGAAAGATCAACTCTTTGTTGCTGCATTTTTTTCAAGAAGATCATTGAGCAAATGTTGGCTGATTAATAGTGGATGCACCAATAATATGATAAATGTCATGTCTATCTTCAAGGAATTGAAGCCCACAACCATTATATAAGTCAGAATAGGTAATAACGACCATCACTACTAAAAAAATGCAAAAAAATGACAGTCACATCGCTTTTTGGCCTGAACTTTTCTTAAGGCGACGGACAGTGTCACTTTATATCCTTTTTAGAATTCTTTTTAACAAAAGTGATGGACTCTGTCTCTATATTTTAATTTTGTTTTTAGGGTGATATAGTCTGTCGCTTTTGCTTAAATTTCATTATTGAAAATCCCAGTAAAGCGAGGAACGAAAGGACATTTTCCATCGCTTTTCTGGAAATTATTTTTGTGGAAACTCTATAAAAGCCACAGACAAAACCACGTTGTCCATTGCTTTTCATGGTCTTTTTTTTAAAAAACCCAGAAAAGTGACGAACAAAATCATAATGTTTTTTCTAGGTTTCTAAAAAAAACCTAGAAAATCGACGGACAAAACCATGTTGTTTGTCGCTTTTTCTACAATTTTTACGTCGTTTTCTACTATCCACCTGCAAATTCAATTCCATTCAATTCTACACTATTCATCCCAATCAAACACACACAACAATAAATAATTTACACAAAACATAAAACGACAAACTTAAAATTACATTCAAAAGTATTGAAATTAAAATTCAAAGACTTATATAGTCTTTCAAATTTCTTTTCAAAAAATTCATATTGCCCATGAAGTGGGATCTACATAATCATCCTCATCATCACATTGGTCGATGTCCTTGGGAACCTAAGTAGTAGATCAATGAGCGAGGTTCATCACTTTTTATTTCATTTGTTGAACAGTCTTGCTTATGCTTCATTGTTCATCTACACTTCTACACTCTAACTCTGCCTGTGCCGTTGTGAGTTGTGCTATTTGAGATGACATAGAAGCAATATGAAAATCGTTAAGTGCCTTGAGTTGATGTGATGATCCAATACCTTCTAAGCCTGACCAGAGTCATCTTACATCGTTTTGAGATCTTAGACCATAGACTCTACCCTTGTGTGTCCCCTATACCTATTTTTCTTTATAAATCTTGGTGAAAAGTTCAGGTATCAATCGCACTAAACTATCTAGATTCTCATTGACGTAGTGATGAAACTCATTCTGCATATTATATATAAAAACTGACAACAATATATATACATACCAAAAATATACTCACTATTAATCTATATTATTCATATTAAATAACCTACAGAAGTTTGTTCGGCCCTTTCCTCTACCCACACCTCTAGATTCAACTCATTTGCTTTCTTCCTGACATTAGTCTTCTTAAGAACCTCCAATTCAATGGGAATGCATCCCAATCCTTTTATCTATAGATGAAAATTGAATTTTTAAATATATATATGAATCAACTAATTATTTATTTAAAATTTTAAATTAAAACTTACCATTTGTCTTGCAATTGTTCCTACGGTCTTTGTATCTACGTTGTGCAATGAGCCACCCTTGAGACTATATCTAGCCTTTTTAGCTTATCTTATATCATCTCAAACTTATCTGTGTTCTATTATAGACCCAATTCATAAAAAACATGAGGCCAAATCCAATCCGGACATTCTCCACTATCATAAATTTTCTTTAGCCAACTAGATAGTCTAGCGGAGGCCTTCCTCTTAAATGTTGTCCAAATGAACAAATTGTACCTCGACTCTGAAGTACACATAGCCTGAGAAAAAATCAAGTATCATTAATTAGATTGATGGTAAAAAAGTAAAGTATACTAAACTTACCTAAAAAAATATAAACCTTGAAGTTATTAAACATCTTCTGGCGTATACTATTTGGAATCTCTCTCCAAGAGTAATAAGCCTATGTATAGAGTCTTCTAACACAATCTTTTAAAGATGGGGCAACATCTTTGTAGGATGCCACCTGCAAAACAAATAATAAATATGTTAGTTCATGAATAATATATTAAAGTATATGAAATAAATAAAATAAACTCACAAATAGATAACAAAACAAAATTACGGTTGTCCATCTGACTCAATCATGAATCTACCTTAGTCTGTCCTTCTGTCCAGGAGCTAAAGAAAGCATCTGACCATCTGGTGTAGCACTAGGTGTAGCTGTAGATGAGGGTGATGCATCAGGATGCACCAAATGCTGAGTAAATGGAGGTGTACCATCAATAACATTTGACTGCTCGCTCCTAGAATCTCAAATTCTCATGGAAGATAACTAAGGAGATGTATATGTGGGAATGGAGTATTTGCCAATAAGGTTCATGCTCGACGAATAGCCTGTAAAGGTAAGTCCTCATAGAATCGTGGAGTCAATGACAATGAAGCAGATGAAGCACCAACTTGTCGATGATAATTAAGATAATACTGCTGAGGATCCGCCATAACAAACAAAACTACAAATAATTGAGTATCATGGCTCTACAAATAAATGAGTATCATGGCTTATGGGCTCTAGCGTTAAAGAAATAGATCCTGCAACATCCTCAGGATCTATCGATGTCCTAGCCTTATTATTTTTATCATGTTTAGTCTAGCTAACTCCAAGATGCCCGCGATGTCTATCACCATCACTGTCGGATGACATTTGTATGCAAATTTACATGTATAATATATATTAAATCATTAATTAAATAAAAAATAGAGAAATTCACAAAGTCACACACACACACACACACACGCACGCACACACACACACATAAAAACACACACACACACACACACACACACATATATATATATATATATATATATATATATATATATATATATATATATATATATATATATATATATATGATTCTACACTATTCCTCCTCATTTATTTGAATTCAATATTTTTCACATTATTCCTCCTCAATTATTTCATTTTAGTTATCATCCCATTCTTCATCATCAAATGATACATTTTTGTCATTCTCAAATATTTCTTTCTCAACACTCAATATCTCATCATCATATATTTCCTCTAATATGTATTGAGGATGTTGTAGTATGGTTTCCAATTCAACATCAATTTATTGTTGAACAATTGCAACATCATTTTGATACGACACTGCTAAGAAATTATCAATTTAAATTCTTTACAGATGCTTACTTTTTATAACTACCCACCAATCAACTTTGTTTCTACACAATGGATATGGAGTGTAATACACTTGTTTAACATTTTGTGAAATGATTAAAAGATCATAACTTATGCATTTCTTGGTGTTCTTAAATTAAATTATAGTATCTGTAACATCTCACAATTCGATATAACAAGGAAGAAGCTAAGAGCTGAAAAAAGTCATTTTTAAAAATAATTTAAAATGTAAAAAATTAATTAAGTTAAAAAAGTAAGTTTTTGGTCAACTTCAAACACCCATAAAATGTATATGGGGATGACTTAGGAAGACTTACATATGTGGTTGGGAAGTTGATGGAATGATCTTTCCAACGCCGCCGACGTTGCGCGCTTTCAAGTGTGTCTGAGTAAATTATACCCTTTGAAAATTGGAATATTGATTTAAGGAAAGTCTAAATCTTAATTTTTAGAGGGTAATTTAGTATATTCTATACATGATTATCCTAATTCATTTTAGGAGTTTAATTGGGGTAAAGTCATATTTTAGTTTGTTTTAGAAAATGGAATTTTACACTAGTGTTTGGAGAAAGGAGAAAAGAGGAGAAAGGAGAAATTTTCTTGTGGTTTCGTCGGGGGTGATCCCTACAAAGGAATGTGAGGCCATATATCGTTGGGTTAGTTCTCCCACTCTCCAATCATGCTTTTTTTCCAATCAATTTAAGTTCTAGAAATATTAGAAAATTGAGTTCTTTATAGATTTGTTGAAGTTCTATTAAATTCCTTATTTGTTGAAATCTTTGAGGATCAATTATACTCGAATCCATAATTTTAGGTTTTATTTTGAGTATAATCTGATGAACTTTGAACATATAATCGATTCTATGTTTTTGGGTGTAACAACCCTAAAAATGGAAAAGATAAGAAATACTTAATGTGTCAAGAATGCCTATGATTAGACCAAGATTCACACGGACTGATGCGCGTAGAACCAAACCTCGGAACCATTGCAACATCCAATCTAACTAACTTGGGGAGTTAGTTGAGGTTGGAAAGGTAGGGTCTAACGATGTACGGCTCTCGAATACAAAGATTTACTCGAATGAGTCTGTACCAGACTTTAAAAAAAAGAAAATCTTAGGTTTGAAGGGTCTAGGGATAAAGTGGTCTTTTTTCTAGATAAGGGTAGTATCATAATTACAATAAATATGTAATTAATTATCTAATTAATATGGTGGAAGGTCAATTTTTTGAGAGGGGGCCAAAAATAGGCTCATGAAGTGAAGTCTTGCTCCACCCAGGTTCGAACCTAGATGGAAACAATGAATTAAATTAATTTTTATTTAATATATTGAAATAATGTAATTAATTAATAATTCTTATTCGTTAGCTGATTTAAAATAAAATAGAAATCAGATTTTTATTAAAATTGACTAAGTCCTAAAACTAGACTCCTAAGCCTCCTACAACTCCCACTCTCTCACGTTTACCTCACCACTCTCACGCTCAATCTCTCTTATTCTTTCTCACGTATTTTCTCTGCCAAAATAAGATACAAAAGCATATAAAATAAACCAAGTTCTTCACACTTGAAGAACTCACACGAAATCACAATAAAACAAACGTTAATTGCACACTAGGCTAAGAGAGGTTGTCATTCGAGTGGAGTTTATATCGAGGAGGCTTAGGCGTGTTCTTAGGAGTTGTTTTTGGGAATAAAGTCACGAGTTTAACATAAAAAATGTATGGATTTTCTTCTCTTTTGGTCTTTTTCACAAGAGACCCCTTAAGGTTCATATTGTTCATCTGAAAACTAGGATTGTTTCCCTTTTTGCATGTTCCTGTCATTAGCTCCCGATGAATAATATGTTGGGTGTGATTGCTGGTAGAGTTAGGTATATGTTATGTTTTCGTGATGAATATGATTATGTTTGTGCACTTGAAATAGTATGAAAGACAACCATGTATTCAAAATTATGTGCAAGTGTGTGCGTGTGCAAATATGTTACAATGAATGAGGTTCTCGGATTAAGGCTTCAATTTGATAATGTTTTGGTTGTCATTTTACGTGAATAAACCTATGTAAATCGTGATGTTCATTAAAATGGAAGTGTGGCTGATTTGAGTATCAATATTTTGGCTAAACGAATCTATGAAAATGCACCCCAAAAAAGTGTTACATGATCTATGAATTCCCTAAGATTTCAAGTGAAAATGTTGGTTAAAATAAGCTAAAAAAATGACTAAATTTCCAGCAAACTTACAAGTTTAGTTAAGGCTAAATGTAGAGGAATAAATCTAGAAATTTAATTGAGTATAAAGGGATGAGGCTACCAGGATACGAACCTGTGACCTCACACATGTAATGCCTTGAAATCGCAAGAAAAGAAATGGGGTCAGGGGGAATCGATATGGGGTGTGCTGGCTGAAAATGTAGAGTATAAAAATTAATAAAACAAAATGGGAGGCGTGGAAATCGAACTTACGACCTCCAGGAATCGAGTGAAGTAAAGGAAAAATAAAAGAAGGGTAATGTGAGGCATGGGAATCTTACCCACGACCTCAAGGTTGTGAAGGAAAGTAAAGAAGAAAGGGAAAATAAGAAAGAAAATAAAGTGCGGCCGTGGAGACTTGATCCCACAACCTCACTGCAAATGCAGAGATAGACAACATTAAATGAAATTAAAATAAGGAGGATGTGGGGGTTCAAAGGGATTCGAACTTGGGTTCCGTTGCCCAAATTTCCGTATTGATACATAAGTCATACGTGAATTAAATGTTCAAGAATAATGTCACCTACTTAGATCAAAATCAAGATCTTAGCATATATACATGATACATAAGTCTTGTACTACGTAATCTTAGAAAGATATGAGTCACTTAACAAACTACGAATAAAGCCTCATGGCTTGTATGTGTAGACCCCTAAGTCTAGCATACGTTTAGAAATAAGTGAACTTAAGATGTATGTTATGAAATGAAATAACCCTAGAAGGGTTCAGTATGAGTGTAAAGCACACTAAATGTACAAGTGCATTGGCATACGATGAAATGATTAGTATGTAATGAAATGATGAAATCATAGAAGGGGAAAGTAAGAGTGTGAAACACACAAATGGCCAAGTGCATTGGCATATGAGGAAATGAACATTCACGTAAGATGGAGTGAGTAATTCTGAAGAGCAATTGTGCTAATATTAATGAATGTGGTGACAATATGATATGAGGCTAATTTAAAAGATGAGAACAATATCAAATGAGCATAAGTAAATGTTACCAAAACATACTCACCTATGAGAGTGTAAAGTTAATGAAGAGACCTGTCTCTATGAGCACTCAAATGAAAGTATTGAGATTAACACACTTAATAATAATGATGAGATGAGAAATCATCTATTGAGCTATGATGTCCTCATACTAGAAGCCAGCTTCCATGACGTATGAGTTGAATGTAATGGAACTTTATAGTGAGCACCGATAGACCACCTATGAGAGGTTATGACTTCTTTCAGGAAGGTGGAGGTTCATGTAACTCTCACGAGATGAGACGGTCTGGCTTACCGCGTGTGGGTATCATTATATCTCCTAGTCTTCGAACCTATACAGCCAATATAGGTATCTGGCGGGGTTAAATTCCCATGTATGCTAGAATGTTTTCGGTCAGTTTGGCCGGTGATTCCACCTATTTTTGGTGTGGGGGAGACACTATATTTCATTATGCTTACATGATCTATGTCGGTTAAAGTTAAAGTTCCCAATGAATGAATGAGGTCAACCTTAAATGATGCACATAATGAAATGAACGATACCAAAGGTATTAGGATAGGATAATCAAGAGGTGAGCTAGACTCAAGTAATGACACTAGGTTATTCTTGATCATTGCACAAAAAACCCGATGAAAGTCTTAAACTACATCCTAGGTATAGCCGGTGTTCACACTAGCCTATGAATGAATGAAGCAGACTCTGTGTTTGCTAATGAAGACTTCCTAGTTGAAGTCCCATATGTTGAGACCTCATTTTGGAAGGTCTTAATGTCAAATACATGATTCCAAGGTCTCATGGAATATGAATGAATGATATGAAAGATGTTACGTGCTATATGCAATATGATATATACTATGTGAAAGATTTTATGTGTTGTGTGCAATATGATAAGTATGATGATGCATGTTACTCTAATGGCATGAGTTTCCTAATCCAAATTTAGAAAGCTCACTGAGTTTCCTAATCCTAATTTGGAAAGCTCACTTAATTTCCTAATCCAAATTTGGAATGTTCACTAACTTTCCTAATCCATATTTGGCAAGTTCACTGACTTGACTTCCCATTATCATGTTTTTAGGAAAGAGCTATTCTTACTCAAGCATGTCCTTGGTGTATGCTTGCATATACCCATACTTAGTACAATTATGTACTAATCCCATACAACTCTACATTTTTAGGTGCAGGCACAGGTGGACGCTAGAGCTCACAGGTTGACGTTGCAGCTATCCATACGTGGAGTTTTCATCCTGACTTAGTAAGTCCTCATGATTTTGAGGATGTCCACCGTTATTATCTAGCTTAGATGTAGGATTTAACTAGTGGCGCATGTTCCACTGGTGTTGCTTTCCACTGTCATTTCAGACTTTGTATTAGTGCGTTTTGGCTAAAACAGGTTTAGTGAAATTATGAATTGTTTCTTTCATTGGTTATCTCTATATTAGACAGTTGATTTGTGAACGCCTATGATGTTAAGTTTAAAATGTTTAGCGTGAAATAAGAAAGCAAAAAAATTCAAATTTTCTGCTAAAATTGACCTAGATGAAGTAAGAATGATGTTTGTAGGCTTATCTGCGACCTCTCAGAGGTCAACGACGCTGGTCTCGTCTGGGGTCTAGATTGTGGTTATGAAAAATTTGTATCAGAGCACTAGGTTAATTATAGAAATAATAAGTTCATGTCAACCACATTCAGTAGTTTCTTAGTCATGGTAGTAAGGTGCACCACTATCTTGAATTAGAGACTGCATGATGCGTCAGAAAATTTCCCTTCTTCTAATGTCGTGCTTTTCCTAATATTCGATTTCTTGGTGTTATGAGCGTGTCTAACATAAATTCTTATTTTTTTCAGAGAATTAATACTAGGAGGAACGTTGGTCAGAGGAGAAGTGGTGCAGTTGCTGGGGGTAGTTAGGTTCTACCTTAGGCTCCAGTTGAAGGACTGGCTATGCCGGTTAACCCAACTGGGTTGGCTGATGCAGAGGTTCGGGAATCTCTGGCCCAGATGGCACAGGACATCACTATGCAGGCCCAGTCTATGAATGCCCAGTTCACCTGCAGGATGTTCAGAGGGAGAACCCACCGGTTTGTAGCATGGCTGACAGGTTGAGAGACTTCACGAGGATGAATCCTCCTATTTTCACAGGGTCTAAGACTTCAGAGGACCCCCAAGAGTTTATGGATGAGGTGCATAAGATTTTGGTGGCTATGAGGGCCACACATATTGAGAAGGCTGAGCATGCTACCTATCATATCAAGGACGTGCATAGACTTGGTGCAAGATCTGGCAGGATAGCCGAGCTTTTGGCGGAGTTCCGGTCACTTGGGAGATGTTTAAGATAGACTTCCTTGAGAGATTATTTCCCAGGTATGATTGCTGGTAGATTAAGGTGTATGTTATGTTTTCATGATGAATATGATTATATTTGTGTACTTGAAATCGTATAAAAGGCATCCATGTACTCGAAATTATGTGCAAGTGTGTGCGTGTGCAAATATGTTACAAACGAATGAGGTTCTTGGATTAAGGCTTCAATTTGATAATGTTTTGGTTGTCATTTTACGTGCATAAACTTATGTAAATCGTGATGTTATCAAAATGGAAGTGTGGCTGATTTGAGTATCTATATTTTGTCTAAACGAATCTATGAAAATGCACCCCAAAAATTGTTACATTTTTTGGTGAAATTAAGCTGAAAAAATTACTAAATTTCCAGCAAACTTACAAGCTTAGTTTAGGCTAAATGTAGAGGAATAAATATGCAAATTTAATTGAGTCTAAAGGTATGAGGCCACCAGGATTCAAACCTGTGACCTCACCGGTGTAATGCCTTGAAAAAGCAAGAAAAGAAATGGGGTCAGGGGGAATCAATATGGGGTATGCTGGCTTAAAATGTAGAGTACAAAAATTAATAAAATAAAATGGGAGGTGTGGGAATCGAACCCACGACAACCAGGCAGCGAGTGAAGTAAAGGAAAAATAAAAGAAGGGTAATGTGAGGCGTGGGAATCTAACCTACGACCTCAAGGCTGTGAAGGAGAGTAAAGAAGAAAAGGAAAATAAGAAAGAAAATAAAGTTAGGCGGTGGAGGCTTGATCCCACAACCTCACTGCCAACGCAGAGATAGAAAACATTTAAATGAAATTAAAATAAGGAGGCTGTGGGGGTTCGAACGCACAACCCCTCGGCCAAGGGAGAGAGTTTCTAAAGAAAAGGAACTAAAGAGAAATGTTGATGTTGGGGCTCGATCTAGTATCCCAATGTCGTGAGTACTAAAAATAAAATCAAGGGAAAATGTAAGTGTTGTCCAAGGATTCGAACTTCGGTTCCCTTTCCAAAATTTATTTATTGATACATAAGTCATATGTGAATGAAATGTTCAAGAATAATGCCACCTACTTAGATCGAAATCAAGATCTTAGCATATATACAAGATACACAAGTCTTGTACTACATAATCTTAGGAAGATATGACGAACTTAACAAACTACGAATAAAGCCTCATGGCTTGTATGTGTAGACCCATAAGTCTAGCATACATTTTGAAATAAGTGAACTTAAGATGTATGTATTGTAATGAAATAACCTAGAAGGGTTAAGTATGAGTGTAAAGAACACTAAATGGACAAGTGCATTGGCATACGATGAAATGATTATTAAGTAATGAAATGATGAAATCGTAAAGGGGAAAGTAAGAGTGTGAAACACACAAATGGCCAAGTGCATTGGCATATGAGTAAATGAACATTCACGTAAAATGAGGTGAGTAATTCTGAAGAGCAATTGTGATAATGTTAATGAATGTGGTGACAACATGATATGAGACTAATTTAAAAGATGAGAACAATCTCAAATGAGCCTATGTAAATGTTACCAAAACGTACTCACCTATGAGAGTGTAAAGTTAATGAAGAGACCAGTGTCTATGAACACTCTAATGAAAGTATTGAGATTAACACACCTAATACTAATGATGAGATTATTAATCATCTATTGAGCTATGATGTCCTCATACTAGAAGCCAGGTTCCACGACGTATGAGTTGAATGTCATGGAACTTTATACTTAGCACTGATAGACTAGCTATGAGCGATGATGCCTTCTTTCGGGAAGGGTAGTGGTTCACATAACTCTTATGAGATAAGACTGTCTGGCTTGCCAGGTATGGGTCTCCTTATATCTCCTAGTCTTCGAACCTATACTGCCAATATAAGGATCTGGTGGGGTTAAATTACCATGTACGCTAGCATGTTTTGGGTCACTTTGGCCGGTGATTCCACCTCTTTTCAATGTTGGGGAGATACTAGATTTCATGATGCTCACATGATCTACGTCGGTTAAAGTTAAAGTTCCCAATGAATGAATGAGGTCAGCCTCAAATGATACACATAATGAAATGAACAGTACCAAAGGTATTAGGATAGGATAATCAAAAAGTGATCTAGACTCAAGTAATGAATTAGGTTATTCTTGATCATTGCACATCAAATCCGATGAAAGTCTTAAACTACATCCTAGGTACAGCCGGTGTATGAACAAAATGAAATGAAGTACATCTGAATAAATGAAGAAGACTCTGTGTTTGCTAATGAAGACTCCGTAGTTGAGGTCCCTATGTTCAACCCTTATTTTGGAAGGTCTTAATGTCATGTCCATGATTCCAAGTTCTCATGGCATTTGAATGATATTATGTGCTGTGTGCAATATGATAAGTATAATGATGCATGTTACTCTAATTGCATGACTTTCCTATTTAAAATTTTGAAATCTCACTGACTTTCCTAATCCAAATTTGGAAAGTTCACTAACTTTCCTAATCCATATTTGGCAAGTCCACTGACTTCATTTTCCATAATTATGTTTTTAGGAAAGATCTATTCTTACTCATGCATGTCCTTGGTGTGTGATTGCATATACCAATACTTAGTACAACTGTGTACAATCCCATACAACTCTATATTTTTATGTGAAGGCACAAGTGGACGATATATCTCACAAGTTGACGTTGCAACTGTTCGGATGTGAAATTTTCATCCGGACATGGTAGGCCCTCATGCTTTATAGGATTTCCACCGTTATTATCTAGCTTAGATGTAGGCTTTAACTAGTGGACCATGTTCCACTAGTGTTGCTTTCCACTTTCATTTCAGACTTTGTATTGGTGTCGTTTTGGCAAAAATACGTTTAATGAAATTATGAAGTGTTTCTTTCATTTGATTATCTCTATATTAGATGGTTATTTGTGAACGTCTATGATGTTAAGTTTAAAATGTTTAGCATGAAATATGAAAGCAAAAATTTTTAAATTTTTCGCTAAAATTAACCTAGATGAAGTAAGATTGACGTTTGTAGGCTTGTCTGTGACCTTTGAGAGGTCAACAATGCCGGTCTCATCTGGGATCTATATTCCGGTCCTGACATTTGGGAAAGACCCAATGGATTTTATAGGGTTTAGAGTTAGAAAATGGTTTTTTTGTTGGACGGCGTGCCATTGCATCGCGGACCCACTCCACAATTTTAGAAAATTGTGTTTTTGCATTACAGAGCGGTTGTGGAACGTTCTGTCCCAAAAGCTATTTCCAATCAAAAAATTTAAATGCTTCTCCACGTTGTAAACCCACTCTTAGATACCGATTTTTGATATTTCTTATCTTAAATTATTCCTAAACATCATAATATCTTTTCTATCATAATAACAATCCTTGATTCCATAATTCAATTGATCTAAAGTTAAGAGTCAAGTCTAGAAGTTGAGAGTAAAGTCAAGAAATCAAGAGTTACATCAACATAAGTTCTTAATGGTTTCAAAAGTCTTTCACAATGTTTTAAATTTGTTTTAAGACTTAAGTTTCAAAGTTAATCAAAGAATTCAGATTTGAAGTTCATTTCTTCAAAGAAGTATATGAGAACTAATTATTTCCATAAAGTTCAAAATTCTTTTTACATTTAAATAAGAATGGAAATTGAGACTACAAAGATCCTTTGACCTAGTTTTCAGGAAAGTGTATATGCTTTCATAATAAAGCAAGAGGCTAAATTTTGATATCCCAGGTAGTCTTTGAGATAAGTTTTTGAGCACTAACTCAAATCACAAAAGTAAGTACATATTTAAAATATAATAGCTAATATAATATTTTAAGGAGTAGTACCTATAAACCATGTCGCCACCATCGATAAAAAAAAGTAATACTTTTAGATGATTCCTTTAGTATTTTTTTACCATAGAGTTGTGGATACTCTTAGGTGTTAGATTTTGTACTTATGGTAATGTGTAGGACGACCCTGGCAATGTGAGGCAAAACGTTTTATCATAAGAATATATCTTATGTGATGGTTGCCGGATAGAGAAACTCCCACAGAAGTAATTGTTTTCTTATATAAACAATTTATTTTTATTTTTACATACATCTCAGAGTTATATTGAATCTATGCATACATACATAGTTGACATCATGTTTTAGGAAACTTTTCTTTTTATTGAACTTGTTTTAAAACGTCTCTATGTTGAAATGAGCTCATTCATGTTGAGTTTAGTTGAGCCAGGTAAGTTCTTCTAATTCATTTAAAGCCTATGATGTGTTTAGAATTCCAACTTACATACTCGAACATTTAATGTATTGATTCCAGTTGGCCTGCATCTTTTTATGATGCAGACATATGCCACTAGAATCGGCATCCAGCGCATCACTGATCGAGTGATAAGTTCATAGTCTATCGGTGAGCCTCAATGCATTTCAGAGTACTACTTTAATTTTTTTAGTTTTATTTTCATTTCATTCCGATGTGGTGGGTTTGTCCCAACCTCCATGTTAGTTGTTTTTGAGGCTTCATAAACAGTCAGACAATTAGTAATTATTGTTTTAGCTTTGTTTTTCAGATGTTTTGCTATGAGATTTAAGAAGTAGTCACTTTTGCCTGTTGAAATATTTCTTTGAAGACGTGATAAATTCATTCACAAGTTCTTTTTTTAGATTATTCTTCTGTTTTATGTGTTTCTCTGAGTAAGTTAGCTAGGCCAATGGTTCGCTTGGGACCAACAATGGTATTTTAGTGCTAGTCCTTGCAAGGATTTAGGCTCGGGGCGCGAAATACTTGGTATCAGATTGTAGAATTCAAGATTCATAAGAGTCTATGAAGTCATTTTGTAGATTCCTAGTTGTTGGTGTGTAGCACAACATCTCTATAATTAAGAGTCTGCAACACTTAGGAAATTTTCTCACTTCTTTCACACTCACTTAGTGTGTTAGAGTTTGATCTATAAAATTTTTTCTTCTAACTCATGCTTGAGCATGTTTTAGATAATGATGCCTCTACAAAGAGAAGGTATAGGTCATCCATTTAGAAGAAATTTTGAACTACAGGAACAAGGGGAACCTAATGCCCTTAAAGTGCAACCCCGAGGAAAAGATACTAATGTTGAGTTAGAGAGGCAATAAGGATGCTTAGTCAACTCGCGGCTAGTGATGTTGGGCAGCAGAGAGGAACTAGACATGAAGTGACTGATACTTTTAGGATCTGAGAGTTCTTAAGGATGAATCTTTAAAGAATCACTGGTTCAAGCACCACTGAGGATCTGGAGAACTTCATTAAGGAGTTGAAAAAGGCATTTGATGTGATGCATGTTGCTGATACATAGAGAGTTGAGCTAGCTTCTTATAAAGTGAAGAGTGTTTATAGTACTTGGTTTAATAGGTCAAAAGAGGGTAGAGATGAGGATACACCACCTATGCATTAGGCTTGTTTCCAGGAGGCTTTCTTGGGGTGTTTATTTCCCCGAGAATTAAATAAAGCTAAGGAATGAGAACTTCTTACACTTCAACAAGATTCTCTAAGTGTTCATGAGTATGAGATGAAGTTCACCCATCTATCACGTTATGCTGCTCCTGAGATAGTTACAGACATGAGGAGTAGGATGAGTTTTTTGTAGCTGGGCTATCTCGTTTGTCGGATAAGAAAGGAAGGGCTGGAATTCATAATGGGGACATGAATATCTTGAGGTCGATAGTCTATGCGCAACAGGTTGAGGAGGAGAAACTGAGGGATAGAGAAGAGTTTAAGAATAAGAGGGCTAAGATAGGGAATGAGTCCGAGGAGCAGAAGAGTAATGCTAACTGTTCATAATTCCAAAATAAACAGAAGGGATCTGCTCCATCATCTGTTAATGATGTTGAACCTAAGAACATAGGTGAGTACAATAATAAGAACTTCAGAGTTGAACTTACGTATTCTTAAGGTAGCATGGCAGAAGGGTTAGTAGCCTTCTGTATGCGTAGAGTATGGTAGGAACAATTTACGTACTTGTTGTGAGGGATCCATTGGTTGTTTCAAGTGTGGTCGAAATGGGCATTTCACGTGAGAGTGTCCAAAGAACAAGTAGGGAAATTGAAATTGGGGAAATAGAGCAAATCTTCTTCAAATGTTCCACTAGACAGATTTGCACCTAGATGGGCTACTTCTGTTACTCGCCGAGGAACAAACCGCCTAAATGCTATCAATAGTCGGCAAAAGCAAGAGGATTCACTAGACGTTGTAACTTTTATGAAGTCTTTGAATTTAATGTATATAATTTGCTACATCCAAGAGAGAGTTTATACTTTTTAACTTCTTATGTTGCTATGAATTTTAATGTTATTCCTAAGTAACTAAATGAATCACTTATTGTTTTAATAACCATTGTGAGTCTTGTCTAGCAGAAAGAGTGTATCGTGATTATCCTATTTCTGTGAATCAGAAGAGTATCATGGGTGATCTAATCGAGTTATACATGGTAGATATTGATGTCATTCTTGTTATGGACTGGCTTCATGCCTGTTATGCCTATATTGATTGTAGAACTCAAGTTACCAAGTTTCAATTTCTAAATGAGCCAGTCTTAGAGTGGAAAAGTAGTTCAACACTGCCTAGGGATCATTTCATTTCCTACCTTAAGGCAATGAAGTTTGTTTCTTAGGGGTGTATTTATAACTTAGTACCTGTTAATGACTCTAGTGTTGAGATACCTCTTATTTAGTCAATTTCAGTAGTAAAAAAGTCTTCAGAAGTCTTTCCAGATAATCTTCCCGGAGTTCCTCCTGAGATAGAGATAGACTTCAGGATAGACATTATTCAATCTAGTCATCATTTATTTATTCCGCCATACAAAATGACACCAGTAGAGTTGAAAGATATTAAAGAGAAGTTAAAGGACCTCTTAGATAAGATATTTATGCGACAAAGTCTCTCACCTCCGGACTCTCCATTCTTATCTCTGATAAAGAGATATAGTTCCCTTAGGATGTGTATATATTACCGTCAGTTGAACAAGGTTACCATTATGAACAAGTATCCGCTTATAAAGATCGATGATTTATTCGATCAAATTTAGGGAGCCACATGTTTTTCTAAGATAGATTATAGATCTGGCTGCCATCAGTTAAGAGTTAGGAAATATGATATTCCAACCACAACTTCCAAAACCCGAGATAGTCATTATGAGTTTTTAGCCATGTCCTTTTGTTTGACTAATGCACCAACAATTTTCATGGACCTTAGTAATAGAGTCGTTGGACCTTATTTAGATATGTTTGTTATTGTCTTCATTGATGACATACTAATCTATTCAAAGATTGAAAAACATCATGCTAGTCATCTTTGAATTTTTCTACACAATTTAAAAGATACAAAGTTATATGTCAAGTTCTCTAAGTGTGAGCTTTTTCTTGAATCTGTGGTTTTCCTAGGCCACATTGTTTCTGGAGAAGGGATTAAAGAAGATACTAAAAAAATTGAGGTAGTGCAGAAATGGACTAGACCCATATATCCAATTGATATTAGAAGTTTCTTGGGTTTAGTTGACTATTGCAGAAGGTTTGTAGAGGTGTTTTTATCTATTTCATCTCCTTTGACCAACTTGACTCAGAAGATAGTAAAGTTTCAATGGTTTAATGTTTTTGAGAAAATCTTTGAGGTATTGAAAAAGAGGTTGACTATTGCCCCAGTTTTGACCTTACTAGAAGATACTCAAAGTTTTGTGGTGTATTGTGATACATCTAGAGTTGATTGAGTTTTATATAAATGCAAAATGACAAAGTTATAGCTTATGCCTTTAGACAGTTGAAAGTACAAGAGAAGAACTATCCAGCCTATGGCTTAGAGTTTGCTTCTATAGTTTTCGCTTTGAAGATATGACATCTTTTTTTATGGTGTTTATGTTTATGTATTCACTGATCACAAGAGACTACACTATGTGTTCACCAAAAAACAAATTAATCTCAGATTAAATAGGTAGTTAGAACTCTCACTCAGAGCTATCTGGTTCTCCCCGAAATGCGTTGAGGCAAAGGAGTTGACTGGACATCTAGGGGTAAAGCATGTTTTTAGTGCAGACCACAAGAGTGGTACCAAATCGAGGCAAACTATGAATACTCCTGGCACCATGGCCACTTACATGGCCTATCAAAGGGTCCACTGCTCATGGTGGTGCCCGTGGTCCCTTGACCAATGGCCTTCCCAAATTTTCCTAAGGACCACCGTGTCCTATGGAATCTTCACAAGAAATTTGAATGACCGTGGTGAAGACCACAGGTCGTGAAGTTGTTAGTCGACTTGGGGCAGTAGCTTGGCCGCCTCAAGGACTCTCTTCTAGTGAAGATATGTCATCTTCTTGAGCAGTTAAGCTGACCATGGTAAAAACCATTGGTTGTGAAGTGGATCCTGAAACTTCGGCAGTGCTTGGATAAGGTTGGGAAGTTTTGGCCTTTGGCTTATGCCTCTCCCCCTTCACATGGCAGTTTCCCTTGAAACCCTTAACCAAATCATAGAGAGTCTTATATATAAAGGGTCTAGAATTTGCTTGACGTTCAACCGCTAAGCCCCTAAAACTAAGCAAGTAAAGTATCATCAATGACTCTTAATATCAACAACATACTCTCAAACACATTCTTTTTGATCTACTTTAGTCTACTATTTCTAGAGCGTTACAATATCTCCCCTTTATACTGCAATAACGAAGAAACTGGAGTGCCCAAAGGTCAAGAAAATATTGATATCCCAAATTCAATTCACGCGGCTATAGAAAGAGGGAGATTGGATCGAAGGTAATTACACTTGAGTCCTCGCCTAATTGAAGGACTTCTTCTATCAAACTCAAGTATGCTACACAAGTCCATAGGGAGTTAACCATCTATAATGATATGAAAATAAAATGAGGACAAACGTCTCCAAATATAGCACGACTATGGCTAGCACTAGGAAGAGCGTTGACTATCGTCGAACATGCTCAAACAATAAATAATAACATCAGTTGAGGTCAACCACAAGGTAAGGATAATCACATACCATAATCAACATGTTCCTAATCTTGAAAATCCCAAAATATCCTGAAAATATGATGTGTAAAAAATTAGTATGATCAACTAGGTTTCTATTTTCAATTAACACAAATGAGATCATTTCACTTATTCAAGCTGAATCTAAGGAATGGAAAGTCGTAGCCTACGTTTAGGCTAACCAAAATTCAAGGCTTAGAATAGTTGAAACCAATACCATGCTACAATTCACACTTTAAAGAACAACAAAGAAGCTAAGGTTGTACCAAAATAAAGGCAAACACCACATAGAAAGAATCTATTACACATTCCAACAACAGACCTGGGTGGCTTTGGACTTCCCGAACATAGTTAAGCCCAAATAACCGGAATGTGTGATATATTAGAGGAGAAAATCATCAAAGCAAAATTATAAATTCTTGTTGATCGGGTTTTGGTATTCTAATATCCTACTTTGTGAATGTAGCAATAGGGGACTAAAAACGTAGAGGATAAGCAATTAACCCATCTCAAATGTGACGTAGGCCTTACAAATGGTAATCATAAAGAACAAAGGCCATGTGAATGTGACAGGGACCGATAAATACATATAGGAGGGAACTAACCCATTACCAATGGATCATGGACACCAGGAGTTTCACAACCCTGGGTACCCTCTGGACGTAACATGACATACTTGACCCTAGAGCGGTCAAACAGAAGCCCATATCATACTCATAAGGTTATACGAAATCAGGGAAAAGTTAAAACCTCTTTAAACAATACAATAAAAAACATCTTCATAAGAAAATGGAAGTGTTTACTACTTCTTTGTCTCAAACCATCTATTAAAACTCTTAAATAAAAGACTTAGGATGCAACTCACACACATTCCAATACTTAAAGAAACTACATAAGGAAAATATACGGGGTTTGTCCTCGAAGCTATGAGGAATACAAACTCTTCAACTCTTCATCTATACTAGAAACCTAGTCTCCGGATCAACTCATTCTCCAACACCCTACATTTGATTAAAATGTAGGAAATATGCATTAGTACAATATGTACCAAGTAGTACAACTGTCACAACATCATAAGAGCATCTCAAAATTATTAGTAAAAATAGGAAAGAAGCATAAGAGATAATAACATAGTCATAGAATGATCCCCAACATAACCATCAAATAATCATATGTCAACATAATATATAATAAATGAGCATAAGAGATACATCCTGGTCAAAAAATAGTCTTTACTTAGACTTTAATGATTTCATACATAAACCTTAGGTCATTTATATTATTGGAGAACTACTTCACAAGCGAGCTCCACTATGCTTGTGCAAGGAAAGGATATAATCCTATACTATCATCCGAGCTAAGTACATATCTTTTGTAATTGTTGGAAATAGTCCACATGCGTAGTCAAGACTTAGGTTTTCATGTCATAATAGAACATATACTCCTATGTAATTATATTGATTATTCACTCGTAGACGTCATTCAATGGTGGTTCTGTGATAATGACTTCAAATTAGGTCCTTTGGAAGAAATTATAATTTATGATTCAATCTTTAATCATGCCGAACTTTATTTTCTAAGGTGTTGATACACTATAGCTTCAGCCTATTAACCCTTGAGAAACCACCTGCGGTTTGAGGTTTGGGATATTTACTCCTTAACTTTAGGACACTCTTATTCGTTACCTAGAGGTTATCTACAAATTTATGTATGGACTACTTCTTGTTCATTATTGATTTATCTTATATACACTTTTCGGACTTATGGGGGTCTATTGAGGATTTTACGTGAACTTATGCATGCATGTACCTTTGGGGCTTATGGGTGTAAAATATGTTTAATTAGTTGAACTTATTTCTTTTTCTATTACTTGTACACTGATTTGCATTTCTATTAAATTCCACTTTGACATCTTCTATGTCAATATTCTGTCATTTCATGTTGCTTTAAATTTACATACTTTTTCGGGTGATATGGTGGTGGTCCGGTCTGATCTACTATCATCATTTCACTACTCTTGCACACCAAATTCAAAAACCTCAATAGCTGGCTTGACTCCTTTCTCTAGTCTAAGTACATATAGTTTTGGTACAAATTCTGCACTCTGCGTATGTTTCGTGATGTAGGTTTGATTACATTCTACCGGTGTTGATCATTCAACCATGTTGGAGCTTCTATTCTAAGGTGAGGGTAAGTACTTGATGTCTTGTACTTAGTTACCTCAATATTTATTTGATAGCTAGTCTTTCGCTTTTTGAGACAAGCTTTTAAGTAGGGTCTATTTTTGTAATTTAAAACTCATTTGTTTAGACAATTATGTACCTTTGACTTCACAGTTCTAAGAGATATCTTTAGTATAGATATTGGTTTTTTCTTGCTTCTGTTTTTTATTTCGTTTCTATTATTCAATTACTGCTCAGAATTTGTTTCTACACTTATATTTATTATTTGTTGTTTTGGGTTACCAGGTTGCTTAACTACTAGAGGGTTATAGTTGGTGTCATCATGACTCGAGGAATTGTGTCATGCCAAATAGATATGCCAGTAATAATCTATCTCAATGTCTTATAAATGACGATTTTTAATTATCACATTAGCTTAGTTTTCTTTTTCTTTAAAATGGGGATTGGGAATTAGAGTATAAAAGTTAGATGATAATTGGTCTGCATCAACTATGTTAGGATTTCAAATGTAGAGGACATTTACTGAGATTCTATACTTGATATCCTGATACCTTTATAATACATGTTGTATCATCATACCTTTCAGATAAATCACATCATAATATAATTCCAATAGATGGTGTATCATGCTGCCTTTATGATACACTGCATGATGATACCTTTCCAATACTAGATGATGTATCAGGATACCTTTCCAATAGATGACATATCTCAATATCTTTATGATACACTACATAATGATACATTTCCAATACATGGCATATCATGATATCTTTCTTATATATGATGTATTATCATACATTTTTTATACAAAATATATCATGATACCACAGATACATTGATGAAATCACATATATCTTTGATACTTTATGTTTGGATGTTTATCCTTCATCTACAATCATGTCATTGGAAGAAGAAATGCATTGATTCACTTACGGTCAATATATTTACATTATATGAATAATCCCAAAAACTGTGAATTTAGGGATAATTCGAGCTTGAAGAGAATAAAGTCAAACCATGCTAAATTGGTAGAGTAATGTCGTGAGAGAGAAATATCAGTAATATAAGCCATATATTTTATTTTGACAAAATACAAATTCTAATTTTGTGTGAAATAGGGAATTGGGTATAATCATCCAAATTTGGTAGCTTTGTTAGGTAATCTGGTATCTTTGTTAGGTAATTATTTTAATAAGGATTTTACGGATTAAGTATAAGGCTTATGTTTTCCTAGTTATGTCGATATTCCAATAATAAGGTCAGACCCACCAATAATTTTACTAACCCATTAGTGATCCATAACCCTAACCCTAGGTGTATAAATACACCATTACAGGTGTTGTCAAAACGGGTTTGTTTCCATAACATTAAATGTCTAGCGCTATCTATCTAATACACAAACGAAATGTTCTATTTCTTCTAAGTACATTGGATTCTGGATAAAATAAATAATCTGATTTGTGCGAGTTTTCAATAATCAACAACACAAATTCTGATAGTTACATATTCACTTCAAGAGAAAATAATCACGAAAGTGTCCTAAATTGATATTTACTAAGTGTAATACTTCAAAAGCAAATAAATTTGTTATTCTAATAAGATGGTCATCCATGAAATTAAATTCATGCAATTAACAAAGGAATGTCGTTTTCCCATTGTTGAAAATCACTGTGTAAATAATGATTATTTAACTTTAATTTAATATTGGTCTTATATATTTTGAAAATAAAAACTGCATGTTTGCTAACTTATTCTATTTATTGGAACGGGTAGCCGAGCATATATACATAGACAACGACTCAAATAATAAATAATTTTACAGTGGAATAGATTTTGATTCTAAAATGTTAAAGGATATATTTTTTTATTTAAAGATAATTTTTTTATTCCTTACTTTTATTTCAAAAAATTCAAGATTATAAGATGTAATCAATGTAATTCGTGTCAAATAAGACAACAACAAATAAATAGAGAGGAATTCTTTTTTACATTGTTAGAACTTGTAACAAATCATACATATCACAAGGTGAAAAATAATCACATCATCCTTGCTCCATTTGAAGCGAATGGAAGATTGTAATAAGTCTACAATTTCACATAATATTTATCCTATTTACACTATGAAGATTCTTGTTTTCTTACTGTAATGACCCATTTGATCCTTTTGAGTTCCAGAGATTTTTATTTCATAAAATACTTTACACTAGATTCGAAATGGGTATTTTTGACTATTCGTAACTACATTAAGTGGGGTAGTTTTAATATTTAATTTAGTAGGTAGTTAAAGAAGATAACATTAAAATTAATAGTAGGACACTTTCATCACTTTTATAATTTTAGGTGTACAATTAGTGTGATAATTGTTCTGTAGAATAGAAGAAAATTCAATAAATGAGTCGCATGATTGTAGAGAAATAACGGAGGTACTTGTGTGCGAAGAGAAACAGAACAAAGGCGTTCAGATACAGAGAAGTTCTTCACTCTTCTATGTTTGTATACATGGATAGTAATTAATGATTAAGTAATCCATGAGCGGTTTATAGGATATGGTTTTTGGGTATGGATAAATAATGATGTTTGTCGATTTTGTTTTCCGTTTGGAGGTACTGGTTCTAACTTCTGAATTATTCAAGGGTTTCCATTCGTTTTTAATATGTAGGGGTTTAGATTATATTAAAATATTGCATAGTTAGATAACAATTGTAAAAGTATAACGTTTTAGATGAAAGAATTAGGGAACAATCATTACAGGAGAAATAGAATTATACTGAAAAGGAAAAGACGTTATGGGTGAGAAAATTGAAAAAATTGCTATATGTATGCTACATTCTGGAATCTAGGCAACTTGTGGATGACTCTTATATGTATCGTGGAGCAATGAATGCCCTATCACTGTCCAATGATTTTAGGCTCAAAATGGAGTGGAATAATAGATCCAGTGAACATTAGGAATAGTAAGTCGGTTAATTATTCATGGTAATTATCAAAATTTTTGGATAGTGTTATTCAATATTATTGGATCGATGTGTCACATTCCAATACAATATATTTTGATCAGAGTGTCACGTTCCGACACAGTATTATAGGATCAGGTGTCACGTCTTGACATGGTATTATAATATTGTGTTTTTCCTTGTTTTTCTTTTGTGAGGCATATCTAGTGTACCGACAACTTTGACTTTCCCTTAGCTCTAACCAATCTCCAGAATATAAGGTAAATGGGTGAGCTATTTATTAACCTCCTTTTGGATTCTCTTTGTCATGGAATGATATCCTTAATTTTCAGACATAAACTATTTTATTAATTTGTTTTGGTGTGTTTTAATACTCTTAAACATAGTAAGTGAAGATTATATTTCTTTGATGTGATGACTTTTAGGTTTTAGGAATGATGTATAGTAGACATTAATGGATTTTTGTTTCGTACACTAATGATACTTCACCTTCCGTATTATGGTAAGTATTTTATAAGTTGAATGATAAATATAATTTTGGGTTTAATTCATTGGTTTCCCACCTACGAGGTTATGAGTGTCACACATGAGTCAATTTGGGTCGTGGCATATACCATCTAAAAGTGATAATAAATACACAATTTTGTTAATCACTTTACATATGAAAGGAAAATGTTATTTAGATTTGTAGAAAAAAATCGATGTGCTACATATTCTCTCTCATTTTATGTTTATCTAAAACAAAACAAAAAAATACATTCCTCTTAATCACATTTTTTTGCTTCATTTATATTCATGAATGGACTTTTATCAATCTTTGCCACTATAACGATCTAATCCATCATTACTCAAAAGCACCTTGTGCGGAGTCCCCAAAATTCTTAAAATACGGTGCAAATTTAAAACTTCGGCAATACAAATGAAATTGAAGAATTTTAATGGACCCATGTTGATGCCAGTCCACCCTAATGGACGGTTTCCTACTATGGAAGCAAAACATATTTCCTACATGGCCGCTATAGCTGGGTTGAAAAACTAATACCCTAGAAAACACGATGAATTTTATCTTTCCTCCCACTTTTCATTGAAAAAATATAAAAGGGTTACTGCAAAATTCTCCTAAGATACTCTAAGCTCAACACCAATGGAGTACAGGAACATCAATGAAAACAAGCTAAAGATCCATAATTCGTGATCTACATCGATTAGGGTTTGAAGTTCATGTCTAGAGTTCTTTATTAGTTGCTTGGAGCACATGTTTTGTAAGTTTTAATCACGAGGGAGTAGTTAGACTATTCTAAAAAAATATTATATCTTGTAGTTTGTCAGGGGATTGTATGTATATTCCTTCAGATACAAAGTCTAGATGTTGGAATTTGTGATTAGTTATAGTTTAGATTAACATTTGATCTATTTTGTTAATGTTGATCTTATGATGAATGATGGGTGTTATTCTATAATAGATTGCTATGGCTAATCAGATTTTCAATGGGAAATAATTTGGTAAATGATTTTTTTAGGTAGGTGAAGGTTTTTTATTATTGCGTTTATGTGATATATGCTTGTGAAAAGCTTCTATGTATTGCATGCTTGGTATATGATTTTGGAAAAGGAATGAACATCGTTTGATTGATGAATATTTTCAATAGTATGCAATGATGTCATAACTTTTGTGTACAAGTGTATTTTTTCTTCATTGAGATTATGATGTATGATTAATGGTTTACTGGAGTACCACTTCTAGTAAAAGATATTTTCCACAATTGGCTAAAATACAAAGCTTGAAATATAATAACTTTTGGATATCTTCTACCAGGCCTAGTGATAAGTCCTACATTGTACTCATTTAGGGCTTTATTTGTATACGGTACCATTAGTGGTTATTTTGTGCCAATAACTAGGTTAAATCATTGGATTTCAGGATTATTGATTGAGGAACTAAGTTGCAAAAAGGAACAAAACGGTGTGAATTAAAAAGAAAATAAACGAGAGCCTTGGGACTGCCAAGTCCATTTTGAGTAATGCCTATTGGCCATTTGAATGCCTAATGTTCCAGTGTGCCAAGCCTTGAAGGAAAGAATCAAGTTGGCGAGAGAAAAGATCATTTGGCAGATCGCCAAGTGGTCTTTTGATTTAGTGTTGGATCTCCCAAAGTTACATACCTTTAGTATGTTGAAGGCCAAGACAAAAATGCGATAAAATTTGCCAAATGACGGATTGGCGAGCAAGACTTACTGCGCCGAGTGGAATTTTGAAACATTTTATTTTGGCGACAATAAATATATTTTTGAACATTTATCTTAGTATCGAATTTTATAATTTTTATGTGGAAATATCATAATTTTTGATTGTTTGAACAGTGAGACAATTTTTCCTTAGGTTTGAAGAATTGCTAATTTTCACTTTTGGGAAATTGGAAGTGGTTTAGATTCTTCAGTTTTGACCTTTTTTAAGACAAAATCAATCTTACCCAGTTTATGGATACTCAATTTTGTAACGATCTTTATCTTTTTATGATTCCTATGTAAAAAACCAATTCTTCTTGTACTTATGTGATTATTGGATGATTTAGCTTATGTGTATTGTTTATTTTTTGTTTAAATGTTGTTTTAAAGTTATTTGAATCAGTAATTGTGGTTTGATTCAAGAGTTATAGTTGCATATGTAGTTCTACCCTTGTATTTTTATGTTTCTCGAGAGACAAGCTTTAAAAATAAGTTTATTGATTTATGGGTGTTGTAATGGGTTCATCTCGAGAGAGTGAATCCTAAACCTTTTTCCATACATTAAGATCGAGAGACTGAATGGACTAAGACATAGGTTGTTTTTGTTTTGTTTGCTTGTCGATATTCGAGAGAAACAAACTTGATTTGGTTAAAAAAATTTGAGAGAAAGTTTACCTCTACTATAGTCTAGCTTAATCACTAATAGCTATCATATAATAGTTGCAATTAACTGTTTCTCTACATTAGACTATAATAAAGTGACATCCCAAGAACCCGTTTCATTATTATTTTATTTGCTATTGTGGAAGTTGATAATCAAAACCAAGATACCCTTATTTGGCATTCGTGTCACCCCTTGATCTGAATGATGTTTTTATTCGTACATTTTCATTCCTATTAATAAATTGAACATGTTCACACTTTACTATGGAATTTTAAGCACGTAGTGTCACCTGTGGGATTAGACCTAACTCATTTAGTTGGGTTATTATACCAACTAACGATCGTTAACACTTAGAATTGGATAAAGTATCCTTGAAACATTAATAAAAATGGCACTGCTGCCGGGGAGTGGTGTTGGTTATGATTCTTTAGTTAAGTAGAAATTATTTTTTGTTAGTCATAGTTAAATCTGCTTACTTTTAGTTTTGGTATGTGCGTCACTGTTTTTAACAGAGAAAATGTGTTTTAACGGAAGCAATGGTATCCAATTGGACAACTAAGATGACATCAGAAACCTCAACGATGTCAATGATCCAAAAGTTGATGGCCCTCATCTAATGGGTAGATTTAGTCCCATTCTCTTTCCTCCAGCTAAAGGGAACGGTATGTTCCACATTACTAGCCCTATGTTGTAGCTCTTGCAATTGAAAAGGTTGTTTGGTGGGTTGGTTTATGAGAATCAGCATGACCATACTAGAAATATTGTTGACGTTTGCGGACCGTTCTCCTTCAAGAACATATCCCAAGAGTTGGTGCAGTTGAGGTTGTTCCCATTTTCTTTAATTTGAGAAGCATGTAAGTGGTTGGCTGAATATCAAAGAGAATCAGTCACTTTGTGGGAGAGTAGCTTGTCACCGCGTTTAAGTTCTATTTTCCCTCCTTCGAAGATGATGACACTTTGGGATGGCGTCCAATACTTCAAGCTCTTAGAGGGTGATCCAATACATGAGACTTGGCTATGACTTATAAAGTTGATGATGCAATGCGCAACTCATGGTGTACCCGACAATGTTTTTCTGCAATAATTTACCAAAGTCTTGATTCAGTGAATAATGGTGTCACTGACAAACTTTTTTTGGGAGGTTTGATACAATAACCTTACATTATAATAGCCCAACTTTTGGTTGGTATGACCACAATTAACCAGCGCGAAGATGAAGTCTCCCCTTTAACGTTTAAATTAAGAAAGGTAAATTTTTACAAGATCAAGAGAGGGACTAGAACATGCAAAATATAATGATCCAACATGAAATTTTGTCCAAAAATGTCATGGGAGTTGATTCTAAGAGTGTCAATGTTGTTAGGATTGGGTGTGTTAACCCCGATGTGGCCAAGTTTGAAGCATTATACAACGAAGAGGTAAACTTACTAGAAAACCAAGGAAGTGGTTATCATGGAAAATCCCCTTGTTAAGATAGTAACAAAGGTTGCAACAGGGGTATAGGTTTGAGAGTCCTTATACAGAGTGGAGGGATAGCAAATCCACTTGACCAAGTTCTCATGGGTTCTTCTTGAGAAAGTAAATCCTACATTCTTTTCCACATATTCATCTTGAGAGATTGAATGGACTAAGATGTAGTTTGTTCTTATTTTGTATTTTTGTCGATGTTTGAGAGAAATTGAGTTGTTTGAGGGTAAATTATTTTAGAGAAAGTTTACCTCCTCTATAGTCCAGTTTAATCACGAATATCGAGAGAAATTGACTTCATTCTGTGGAAAGACTTGATGTTCGAGTGAACCACGATAGGGTTCACCGATACTGATAGGACCCACAGTTAGTTGATCTGCTCGTTGTCAGGACTTGGACTTAAGCATTCACGCAAATCAGACTACAATCACCTTAATAGTCTGTGGTCTTGATGACGGTCCTTGGTACTTCTCGTGGAGTATAACCATTAGACCACATAGACAAGCCCTAAGACCCAAAGCCTATGTAAGGACCTGAGGGCATTCATGGTCATTGGTCCTCCACACGGACCATAATGGGGTCCGTGAAGGCTAGCTAGTAGGTCCTCACACATGATCCTTCGTACCATCATCCCAACTAAGGACTACAGGACCTTCATGCTCCATGGTCCTCCACAAGGGACCTGTTAGGGGCTTGTGTTCTAAACACTAGAACCCCCAACTCTATAGTTTGTGGTCCTTTTAATGGTTTATGAAAGTAGTTGTGGTCAGTTGCATCTGCATTTTAAGTCAGGGAACTTTTTCTAGTTATTTGGACCCCAAAACTTTGTCTTTTTTAATGTTAAACTATGTGGTTTTTGTTAGTTTTAGCCTAGAAACATAAATAGGATTTACCTAAGTCAAATCTTTGATAAAAACATAGAAAAATTAAAACTCTAAGAGGAGAAAGGAGTGAGGAATCCTCGTTCAAGAACACAAAAAGATCCCATCACTTCCATCCCCTAGAATTGAAAGATTTCTCCGTTTAATTTATCACCAAGTACGTGGGATTTCACTAGTGGGTTCTTTTTTCCCATTATGTTCGTGGAATACATAATCTTGATTCTTTTGCTATTAACTAGACCTAGGGTTTCGAGAACTTCAGTAGATTATCATGAATAAGCTATTTACATGTTCCAAATAAGATCATAATGTTATTAGTTCGTTTCTTGCATGTATTAAAACTCTAGTTATGTATTTTTTAGTTCTTGAAATACACATGGTAGGTCACATATCTATATATTTTAAATAAACATGTTTTAGTGTTGAAGGTGTCATAATATGTATATTAATGTGCATTCTCACTTTGCATGTCATTTTAAGCTATCTAATATATTATATAAATTCAATATTAATGTGTTAGTCATTTAATCTATTGGGAGTAGCATAATACTAAGTTATACTAGGGTCGGTGTAACAACTTGGAAAGTGATAAGTTCATCCTAGAGCTTTAACGTGAGAGTTAGTGTAACTTTATGTTAGTGTCTAAGTTTCATTAGAGCTACGTAAGAATTTTTGTAACTTCCCAAGATGTTTTATACTAAACTAAAGCTAAAATGAGAGGTAAATACCTAGGATGAAGGTAAGGACCTAATTAGCTAAGAAAATGATGGAAATTAGTACCTACCTTTGGTCATTTGGCGATGGAAAGTAGCATCTCCCATACACCTTGGCGATGAGACAAATGCTCTCTTCTAGCCTAGTGGACAACCTTCCCATTTGCATATGTCCAGAAAAATGGTCGATCAAGGTTGTAGGTTACTGAAGGTGTTGGAGATTCGTCCACTAACATTCCCCATAACCTAGTGAAGCTTCCCATTAAGGAATCTCATTGGTATTTTGAGCGATCCAAGGCCTCATTAGGTGAGTCTCATAGTTCCCTAGGCGAACAAAGGGCGACAAAGGGCAAGCTCGAACGTGGGGAAGGTAAGTTTTTGTAGTTTAAGATGGGGTCTTTAAGGAATAAATCTGTAACTTGAACCAACACATTCCCACTCTTTTTACAAAACTTATAAATACTTTCTAATGTAAAATTGCTTAAATTTTAATTTCTCATGCTTAATAAAAATAAAACCCAACTACTCTCCAAAATTTCTGTCCTTAGAAGTCCTCTGTTGAAGAATACAAAGAACTTAAACATTAGGGTTTAAGGTCCAAGGTTTTCACCCCAATTTCGTGGAGAAACATCAATTACGATATGGAAGTCCTTCATTCTTTGAAACTTCCTTAAGAAGCCCTTCAAATTGTGATTTCAAAACATCCTCAAATTCTAGGTTTTCATCCAATAACATGGGTCACCTTTTAAAAATGTTTCAATTGTTTGAGTATAATTTCTTATGTTTATATATGATTAATTGTGGGATGATTTATTGTTTATTGATAGTTTTTGAACAAAAGGCAATATGAACCAAGTTTTCCCCTACATTCTCAATTTGAAACCCTTGTATGTCTTTATTGATGAAGGGGGTTTGATAATTTAGTATCTTTGCATTGATTATATTATTGTATCATGTATTTTTATAAAATGTTCTAATTATATGGGGTAGGGTTCGATCTTGATATACATCCTTGTAGGCCAGGTGTGAAGCAATTCTATGGTGAATATTTCTATGTACAAATTGTTTATCCATTTGAAAGGTGGAGGTGCTTACTTTTCAAGTGTGATGTGGTGTTGAGATAAGGTCCATCTTCCATACAACCCTAGATATGACTAAGTATGATATGATATTAATACGAATGATGTGACATGACTTTGTTAGTGTTATTTTGAGAATGTATGGATATCCTCATAAAACACTATGAACACGATATGAAAGTTTTACTAATAAACTAATGGTTATAAGGTTTAAAGGTAATTGTACCTAAGTAATCTATGATCTACCATGTACCCATGATGGAATGAGCTCTATGCATTATTTGATGAACATCAACAAAAGTAAAGACTTAACATGAATTAAAAAGGGAATTAATCTTAGAACCGAGTGGATAGCAACAATGGATTGAAACCTTTTACCTCAGTTAGTCCATGTTTCTACAAGAAATCTCCCTATCCCATAACTATGTTCCGGCATAGGACTTAGATTGTGGATTCACCTTGATGCTAAACAAGTTAGTTCTATCGAGGGCAAGTAGGGAACCTCTTTTCGATGTGGATTAATGACACTAGATTTCACCTTGCTCTATGTCGGTTAAGGCTATACCTCCCTACATGATAAGAACAAGTTCCACGGCATGACAAGAACAAGAATACGAGTATGTTCTATGATTACTTGAAGGGTCTTACCCTGTGTTAGTGATGTTATGGGACTTCACTGATTCATTGCACTAGTAAGCTTTGAGAGTGATGATGGTATGTGCTATAATTACATAATGTTTATGAGTCAATGCATGCTTATATGAATATGCAGTATGAATGCTAAACATGACCATGGACTATGTTCATCAACACAACATGTGTGTGAACTATATCCGTGAATTCTTCATGAGCTTCGCTTGGTAGAGGAGGTATGGGACTTCACTTGCACATTACATAAGTGGACTTATGGAAGTGTTTTTGTGTGGTTACATATATATGAAGTATTATGAACTCATCAATTCAGTAGTTTATTAATTGTTATCATGAACGTTGTTACATATGAACAAAAAGTCCCTTTCCTTATAGTATGAATTGATTTTGTTTTGTCTAAATGTGCATGATGACTTTTAACTAGAAAAGGCATGATTTTGACTAAAACTCCATTTATTGAAAATTTAAATGATTTTTGTGCATGACATCTATACTTAGTACATTATTTATGCCAACCCATATTTCTTCTATTTTACTACCAAGGGTAGGTTTCAGAAATTAATTGTGCTCCTAAGACTTGAACCTAGGAATAGACTTCTCCAAGGATATTGGTACGTCCTGAAGATTCAGGGACAAGCTTTGATGTAGCCTAACATGCGTAGAAACTTTCACTTCTTTCATAACTTAATGGTCGTGCCTTAGAGTCTTAACTCTATGAAGTTCCTTCTCCTAAAATTTTTCTTGTGTATAGTTGATATGACTAATAGAGAGCAGTGGCAAGAGGTTGGAGGAGGAGATTTGTAATGAGGGAGTTCCTCCCAAGGACATCAAGACACTCCAAATGAGCATGTTCTGGTAGATCTTGTATATGTGACTTAAAAATAATTTAGGGCCTCTATGAAATTGATATATCAAGCCACGACGACACTATCTCAAGCAATTAAAACTCAATATTAAGACATCATAACTCAAACCCAAGCTACAATGGCTCAAGAAAATACGGATGTAGATCGTAGGTTAAACCAAATGAGAACACCATGGCTTCAAGATTTAGGGATTTCACAAGGATAAACCCTTCTAAGTTCTTTAGTTCTATGTTTGGTGACAACCCTGAAGAGTTTATTGAGGAAATCTAAAAGATAATAGATGTCATGGGAGTTACCTTAAGAGACAAAGTAGAGCTAGCCGCATATCAACTAAAGGGGGTGGCTCAAGTATGTCACACATAGGGGATGAGAAATAGGCCAGTGGGAGTGGGTCCCATAGAATGGAAAGCGTTCAAGAAGGACATTTTATATAGGTTCTTTCGAAGGATTAAAATGGAAGAAAAAATAGCATAATTTATCAACCTTCGCAAAGGAGGTATGAGTGTTGAAGAACTCTCTAAATTTCACTGAATTGTCTAAATATGCTCAATCAATGGTGGTTGATCCAACGTATAAGATTAGTAGGTATGTGAGGGGTATCTCTATAGAAGTGAGAAAAGAATGGCGTATAATAATGCTCCTTCATGAAATGGATCTATCCTGTCTTATAGTGTATGCTTAACAAACGGAGGATGAGAAACTCCAAATAAGGAGGTGAAGAGACCTAGCGCTGATGATGGGAATTCTTTAAGGGAAGGTTTGAAAGGGTGACGGAGATTCAAGAGAAAGTTCTCCAACTAAGACTCCTTTATTACACAAATAGTAAAACAGGATAGGCTACCGAACCCTAAACTTCAAGGAGGAAATAGTAATGGATATTTTTTGAAAAAGCTTACTTGTGCAAAGTGTGAAAAGATGCATGAAGGAAAATCTACTTGTTGGAACGGATGGTTGCTTTTGAAATAGTGGTCATATGGTAACAGATTTTATTATGTTAAAGGTTCAAGGAAGAGAGAACAACCAACCTCAAGAAAGTGATTTCGGGTTTAATACTCTCAAGAAGAATCAATTTTAATCTATTCAATCCCAAATTGATCAAGAAGGGTTCCCAGATGTTGTTACTGGTATGTTGAGAGTTTTTCAATTATGTTTATGCATTATTAGACCCTGGTGCCACTCTATCTGTTGTTACTCCTTCGGAGGCTATGAAATTTTATCTATTCCCTGATGTCATTGAAACTCCATTTTTGGCGTCTTCCCTAGTTGGTGACTCGGTAGTAGAAAGAATAATCTATAGGAGTTGTCTTATTTTTAGTTTATAGAGTCACTCTGGTTGATACGTATATTTATAGATGCTTTATTTTGATATAATTTTGGGCATGGCTTAGTTTCTTAAATTCATTATGCTTCAATAAATTGTAGGACTCGAGTGGTGAAATTTCAACTTCTGATAGAGCCAATGTTAGAGTGGAGAGGGGGAAATTATATCCCAGAGTTCAATTTGTGTCATTTGAAATGCAAGAAAAATAATCTTGAAAGGATGTATGTATCACATTGTTAGGGTCATGTAAGTTGAATCCCAAGTCCCTTCACCAGAGTCGGTTCCCGTAATGAGGGAATTTGCAGAAGTATTTCGTTATAACTTGCCCGTAATTCATCCTAAATAGGAGATAGATTTCGAAATTAACCATATTTCTAATACTAAATCGATATCTATCCCTCCTTACAAAATGGCTCTAACCTAACTAAAGGAGTTTAAGCAACAACTTATGGATTTTCTATAAGGGTCTTATTCAATCGAGCATATCTCTATGGGGTGCTTCGGTATTGTTTTTGAAAAATAAAAATGTGTCCTTCAAATGTGTATTGAGTACTGGAAATTTAACGAGATCATTACAAATCATAAGTATCCACTTCCTAGAGTTAACAATTAGTTTAACAACTAAAATAGGCTAACCACTTCTCCTAGATATATTTTCGGTTTTGATACCATAAACTAAGCTTAAGAGGATTTCATACTCCTACATGTCCTTTATGACCCTGTACGATCACTTTGAATTTTTGTTATGTATTGTATTCTAAATAATGCTAAGAGGAATGCATGGATGCAATAAATGGAGTGTTCAAGCAATACCTTCATTCTTTTGTGATCGCCTTTATTGATGATATTTTGATCTATTAAAATAGTAGGGGTGATAACATGATGAATTTGAAATTTTTGTTGCAAATTATCAAAGACCATCAATTATATGTTAGTTTTAGTAAATGTGTGTTTTTTCTAAAGTCGGTTGCTTTCCTTGGGCATATTGTGTCGGGCAAGGGCATTGAAGTATATACGAGGAAGACGAAAATGTTCAAGGATTTGAATAGACCTATAACTCATCGATATTAGGAGATTTTCACTTTAGCCGAATACTATATGTGACTTGATGAGGGTTTCTCCTCCATTGCTTCAACATTTATGTAAGTAACTCAAATAAATATGAAGTTTGTGTGGCCGGAGGCTTGTGATAAAAGCTTCCAAGAATTTAAGAATGCACTCACATCTGCTCCAGTGTTGACTTTACCGGAGGGTAACAATGGGTTTCTAATATATTGTGATACTTCTCAAGTAGGTTTGGTTTGTGTCTCATGCAACATAGCAAGGTGATTTCCTATGCTTAAAGACAACTCAAGGTATGTAAAATAATTATTGGACCAATGATCTTGAGTTGGCAGACATAGTGTTTTCTTTGGAAATATGTAGACATTATTTTATGGTGTACATGTAGATGTGTTCATTGACAGAAGAGTCTCCATATGTATTTAGCCAAAAATACTTGAATAAAAGAAGGTTGGTAGAGATTTTGAAGGACTATCACATGAGTTTCCTTTACCACGATTGCAATGCCAATGTAAGTGTGGATTCCCTAAGTAGTGTTTACATGGGAAGTGTGACCTATGTGGAAGATGAAAAAAGGAGTTAGTACGTGATGTGCATAGGTTGGCCTAGTAAGGTGTCCAAGTTGTAGATTCTCCAAAAGGTGATTTTCCTTAGTTCATCATAGTTCCCAATAATACTTAGTAGTTTATGTGAAGTATAAGCAACACTTTGGTTCTCATTTAATAGAGTTGAAATAAACGGTTCTCAACAAGTCTGGTGAGACTTTCTCCCAAGAGGGAAATGGGGTGCTTACATATCGGTTGTCTGTTATTAATATGGATGACATAAGAGGACAAATTTTAGAAGAGGCACATGGTTAGCGGTATTCCATTAATCTAGGAACTGCCAAGACGTACTATGAATTATGAAGTCTATTGGTGGAATGGAACGAAAAAGGATATTGCGAGTTTTGTCACTAAATCTCTTGATATTCATCAAGTCAAGATGAACACCTAAAAGCGTAGGTTTCTCCTAATGTATAAATATCCAACTTGGAATTTAGAGTATGTCAATATGTATTTTATGGGTAGCCTTGTACTGGAAGGCAACATGGTCCTATTTGGGTCATTATTGATACAATAACTAAATTAGTTAATTTCATTCCCGTCAAGGTTTCCTTTTCGGTGGAAGATTATTCTTAGTTTTACATAAAGGAAATTCTGAAGTTTCATGGGGTTTATTTGTCTATCATTTTGGTTAGGGGTACTAAAGTAACTAACTTTTGCAAGGCATTCCAAATTGACTTGGTACCCATGTTAACTTGGTACTACTTTTAACCATCAAATGGATGGTCACGAGGAATGCACCATACAAACCTTAGAGAACATGTTGAGGGTGAGTTTTACGGATTTTAAGGGAAACTGGGATGAACATCTATTGTTGATAGAGTTTTCCTGCAACAGTAGTTACCATTCAGGTATTGCAAAAGCTTCGTTTGAAGCACTTTATGATAGGAAGTGTAGATATCTCCTTTGTTTTTTTAAAGTAGGTGAATTTTCTCTTTTTGTTGCCGAGTTAGTTTGTGAGATGGATAAGAGACGGCAAAATTCCTATGCCGACAATACAAAGAGGGATCTTGAGTTTGAGTTTAGTGATTCAATCTACTTAAAAATCTATCCTATGAAAGGCCTAATGAGGTATTTTAAGAAGGGGAGGCGTAGTCACCGATATGTTGGCCCTTATGAAATATTGAAGAGGGTATTAAATGTTGCTTATGAATTGAACTTGCCTAGATAATTTGCTCCGGATCACGTGGTGCTTCATGTCTCGATTCTTAAGAAGTGTATTGGTGATTTAGTATCTATCCATCCCTTAAAGGGTATAGGAGTCGGTGAGGACCTTGCGTATGAAGCGGTCCCAGTTGTGATTTTCATTGACAAGTGAAGAGATTAAGGAATAAAGAATTAGCTGCCATGAAGGTTCTATGGAGTAATCACATATTTGAGGGTGCTACACGATAGACCGAGGCCAATATGAAGTCCTATTATCCTAATCTTTTTGCTTCTACTCCTATTCAAACTTGAGGTTCTTAGTTCTTTATGAGTCTTACTGATTAGGGAGTCAGGTGTATTTTCGAAGATTTGTATGATTTCCTTATTTTTTGCATGTTCTTGTTAGAATTAATGTTAAATGTATCTGGATTCTTCATGATTCATATGTTCGTCATGTTTCTTTGCAGTTAAATAGGACGATTAAATATTTGACTTTAAGAGATGTTGTGTTGAACATTCTTAGTTATGTTTTGATAAAAAGAACAAGAACATGGCACATTTGCTCTTTAATTGTTATGTTTAGCTTATTTCAGTTGGAGAATGTAGTTCCTCCTTATATGATATGACATGATGAGTTTTGTGTATATTGGGTTGTGGATGTAGTTCCTACTTCGATGCAATGCATAGATATGTTATTATGTTTCATGCTTCTTTGGATGCTAGCACTGAGTCTTTAATCCCTTAATGTCTTAAAAGTGTCATTCGAGGTCAAATGTTCCCAAGAGGGAGATAATATAACAACTCGAAAAATGATAGGTTTGACTAGAACTTTAGAGTTAGTGTGACATTGAGTTAGTGTCTAGGTTGAATTTGATCGATGTAAGAATTTATGTAATTTCCGGAGATGTTAAAGACTAAACTAAATCTAAAATGAAGAAGGAAAACACCTAGGATTAAGGTAAGTACCTAAACTACCTATGAAAATGAAGGAAAATAATGCCTACCTACGGTCCATTCAGCGATAGGTAGTAGCATCGCCCATGTGCCTAGGCCATGAGCCAAATGTGCTCTCCTAGCCTATTGGACAGACTTTCATTGGCATAGGTTTTGGAAAATTGGTGATCAAAGTCATGTTTAACGAAAGGGGTTTGTAATTCGTCGTGCGTCCACTGGACCTCCCCTTCGCCTAGTCAATATTCCCATTTAGGAATCTAATTTGAGTAGTCTTTCCAAAACACTCTACTATATTTATCTTTGTAGAGTTTCTCCATTGAAAAACACCAAGAACTTGAAAACTAGGGTTCAAGATCCAAGGTTTTCACTCCCATTACGTGTTAAAATAGCAATTAAGGTATGTAATTACTTCATTCTTGGGAAGATTTCACGAAGAAGAAATTCAAATTGTGATTTCAAACATCCCCAAATTCATTGTTTTCATCAAATAGATGGGTCACATTCTAAAAAAATTTCAATTGTTCGATTATGATTGTTTATAATTAGATATGATTAAATATGGATGGATTTATGGTGTATTGTTTTGAAGAAAACCCCCATATAATCCATAAGTTCCCTTCTTACTCAATTGGAAAGCCTTGTATTTCTTGATTGATGATAGGACTTTGATAATCTAGTATCTTTGCATTTATCAAGTTATTATATTATGTAATAATTGTATATAATGTTCAAGTTCGAAGTGGTAGGGTTTGATTTTGCTGTATACACTTGAAGAGAATGTAAGAAGGAATTCTATGTTGAAGATTTCAATGTATAGATTGTTGATCTACTTGAAAGGTTCAGGTGCTTATTTGTCATGTGTGTTGTGGTGTTGAGATAACATCCCTCTTCCCTACAACCCTAGATATGACTAAGAATTCTACGATATGAATATGTATGATGTGCTATAGTTTTGGAAGTGTTATTATGATTGAATGTTTCACTATCCTCATGAAACACTATAAACATGATGTGAAAGGTTTACTCACACACTAATGGTTCTAAGTTTCAAAGGACATTCGCACCTAATGACTGTTTGATCTACCATGATACGATGATGGTATGAGCTCTATGCATTCTTCCATGAACATCAATAGAAATAAAGACTTAACATGACTAATAAAGGAAATTGAGCTTACCACTGAGTGGATATGAACAAGAGATGGAAACATTTTACCTCAGTTAGTCCGGATTTATTGAATAAATCTCCTTATCACATAAATATGTTTCTGCACAGGACTTAGCTAGTTGATCTACCAAGAAGCTAAACATGTTTGTCCTACCTTAGAAAGTAGGACGCCTCTTTTGAGTGTGAGTTCATAACACCAGATTCCATTCATGTTTCCACATTCTACGTTAGTTAAGGATATATGTATCACCCCGTAGCTACAACAGACAAAAAAAATCAGTTTTTCAGAAAATTTGCAGCTGGAATAGACGAGACCATCGATGGACCATTCCCTGACCCACGGTCCATCCTGCACAACTGTCGATGGGAGAAGAAACTCCCAAAAGTCTCATCCCATGAAAATTTGTTAAGTGTTAGTCGACGAATGAAATTAGAGTTCGTAGGTCAGACTACGGTCTGTAGGCCATGACCATTTATTGAGGCCCCCATTCACCCACTCTTTGTAAAGAGCTACGAATGAACAGTACGGTCCGTAGGTCTTACTGTAGGTAGGATATTAGCATAAAGTTAAGGGAAATGCAATTGGGTCAACTTCAAATGGTCATACGTCTTTGCACAAAAAGAATAAGGTGTCCCATGACCTACTCGTAGATATATAATTGAATTAGCTTTCCATAGCCACTAACCTTGCTAAAATCAGACCTACGAGTAAACAATTATGCTCGTTTTAGTAAAGGCCTGTGGAACAGGCTCAACCGACGGTGCGTCGGTCAATCGACGGACCGTCAGTCCTGGCTGTCAATTGGTCCAACAATAACTTTCCCAGGAGTCTATTGGACCTTTCCAACTTTTTTTAATCCCTAAGTTACTTTGTTTGGAACCTAAATCATCATATTTTATCTACTTTAAGCCTAGAAACATAATTAAAACATATCTAAGTCAAACCATTAAATGAAAACTTAATAAATTGCAAGAGATGAGAAGAAGCTCAAGATCCCTAGTTCAAGAACTCCACAAGCTTCAGTACTTCCAGCATTGAAACTTAAGTATTTTTCGTGGATTCATCGCCAGGTATGTGGAATTTCACTAATGGGTTCCTTTCACCCATCGAATCCCTAGTTTTCAGTCACATTCTTGATTCTATTATCATGATTAAACCTAGGGTTACTAGAACTTTGATAGAACTTCATGAACCTATTAAATATATGTTCCCAATCATATTATCATCTTATTACTCATATTATCGCATGATTTTCAGAACCCTTACTTTGTATTTCTTTAGTTCTTGAATTACACATGCTAGGTCAGATATATCAGGCACAGATATACATGTCTCACTTATAAATGTATACTTACCAGATTATTTGTTGCATTCTTAGTTTGCATGTTCAGTTTTGAGCAATCCACTATTTATAAAAAATCAGACATAATTAGTAAATTTAAAAAATTTCATTGGGAGTAGCAAAATACATAGTCTGACTAGGGTTTAGCGTATCTAATAGTCCCAAGAACTACATGCCAAGTAGGTTGTAAGTCCCTTCTATGGGCAATAAGTTTAGTGATCACGCCAGCATGCCTTTATGCCTTTGGCAGGGTATATTGGGTCCTCTCGATGGGGCATATACATCGGACTCCACATTTAGCTCTTGTGATTTTGCTATTGGTTATTAGTATATCCCACAGATCAGTCAGACTCTCTGCATTGATCATCTATCAGTATATTCAGTATTCAATTTCAGCATGTTACAAATTGGTCATTACATCCAGTAAGCTCAGAATTCAGTTTAGCATGTCAGATTATTATACTTGCTTTTATGCTTGTTCGGTTATGTTTTATTTCAGCAAACTCCATCCTACATGCTCAGTACCTTTCATATACTGACGCATACGCGCGCTACATCTTCCGGTGATATAGGTTCAGGTTCTCAGCATCCAGATCGCACATAGATCGATTTCCTGATCTCTCGTCCAACAGATTCGTCGTGAGTACAAATCCAAAACAATTAGCAGGTTATAGTTCCTACTAATAGAAATGTCCAATTATTGGAATCCAGAGTTTGTGATTTTGTTAGGATGAATCCGCTTAAGTTTTTAGGGTCGCAAGTTTGTAAGGACCCACAAAAGTTCATTGATAAGGTCAAGAAAATATTTGGTGTGATGTCAGTAACTGGTAGTGATATGTGAGATTGGAATACTACAAACTCAAGGATGTGACTCAGATATGGTTCACTCAATGGAAAGACAACGGACATGACTTTGTCTTTTGTAACTCAGTATAGTAATGCAAATAAGTGTTACTCCAGAAACTCTCTCAGAACCTTTCTCAATTATAGCTAGACGGGTATACAGAAATAGCCTTGTTACAATCTCTCAAAAAGTCACCTCAACAAATCTAGTAGAGTTAGCAATGGTAAACTTCGATGTCATTCTAGGCATGGATTGTTTATACTCATGTTATGCCTCAGTCAATTGAAAAACTAGGATTATTCTTTTTCAGTTTCCAAACAAGCCAATATTCGAATAGAAGGGTAGTAGTTTAGCGCCTATGGGTCTATTTATTTCTTACCTTAAGGATAGAATAATGATATCTAAGAGTTATCTCTATCATTTAGATCGGGTTAACCATTCTAGACTTGAAACCCCAACTCTCGAGTAAGTTCCAGCAGTCTGTGAGTTTCCAAAATTATTTCCATAAGATCTTTCTGGAGTCTATCCCGAAAGGGAAATGGACATTGGAATTGATCTCCTTCCAGATACCTAGCCTATTTCTATACCTCCTTACAGAATGGCTTCAGTAGAGCTTAAGCAATTGAAAGAGTAGTTAGAAGACCTTCTATATAAGGGCTTCACCAGACCTAGTATTTCACCATGCGATGCACCAATGTTGTTCGTAAGAAAGAAAGATAGTTCTCTCAGAATGTGCATTGACTATAGATAGTTGAACAAGGTTATAATCAAGATTAAGTATCCCATACCCAGGATGGATGTTTTTTTGACCAACTTCAGGGTGCTATTTATGTCTCAAAGAGAGACCTCGGATTGGGTTATCATCAACTCAGAGTCAGAGATAGTGACATTCCGAAAATAGCCTTCAGAATTTGGTATGATCATTATGAATTTGTAGTTATGTCATTTGGACTAACTAATATTGCTGCAACTTTCATAGTTTTGTTGAACAGAGTGTTCAAACAGTACTGAGACTTGTTCATCACCGTCTTTATTGATGATATCCTAATTTACTCTAGGAGTGAGGAAGAACATGCAAGTCATTTGAGAGATGTTCTGCAGACTCTCAAGGATTGCTAGTTATTCGCTAAGTTTAGTAAATGTGATTTTTGGTTGCAATCCGTTGCTTTTGTTGGTCACATTGTATCTAACTAAGAGATCTGGGTAGATTCACAGAAGATAGAAGCAATGAAACAGTGGCCCAGACCTACCTCTGCTATAGATATGAGAAGTTTCTTAGGCCTAGTGGGTTATTACAGATGGTTCGTAGAAGGCACCATTGACTAGGTTGACTCAAAAGATGGTCAAGTTTCAATAGTCAGATGATTGTGACAAAAACTTTGCAGAATTGAAACTAGATTGACTAAAGCTCATGTCATGACTCTACCTGAGGATTCAATTGGTTATGTGATCTTTTGTGATGCATCCAGAGTTGGACTTGGTTGTGTGTTGATGCAATGAGATAAAGTTATAGCTTATGCTTCTAGCAAGCTTAAGGTGCATGAGAAGAACTATCCAACTCATGACCCTGAGAATGTAGCAGTGTTTCTTGCATTCAAGATATGAAGACACTACTTGTATGGTGTTCATGTAGATGTGTTCACCGATCATAAGATCCTTCAGTATGTGTTCACCCAGAAAGAGTTGAATCTTCTCTAGAGAAGATGGCTAGAGCTCCTTACGGATTATGATATGAGTGTGCATTATCATCCGGGTAAGGCGAATGTAGTAGAAGATGCTCTTAGTAGATTATCTATGGGTAGTGTATCCCATGTTGAGGAAGAAAGGAAAGATCTAGTGAAGGATGTTCACAGGCTTGCTCGCTTGGGAGTTTGCCTTATGAGCATATCAGATAGTGGTGTAACAGTCAGAATGGGGAAGAATCTTTTTTAGTAGTGGAGGTTAACGAAAAGCAAGACAGTGACCCAATTTTACTTGAACTTAAGAATGTAGTCCACAATCAAAGAGTGGAGGTTTTCTCCCAAGGGGGAGATGGTGTACTTAGCTACCAGGGTAGATTTTCTGTTTCTAATGTAGGTGAGTTGAGACAATATATTTTTGCAGAAGCCCATAACTCTAGGTATTCTATTCATCTAGGTTCCACTAAGATGTACCGCGATCTGCGGGAAGTCTATTGGTGGAACGGAATAAAGAGGGATATAGAAGACTTTGTGAGTAAGTGCCCCAGTTGCAAGCATGTTATGGTAGAACATCGGAAACCATGAGGTATGACTCAAGAGATCGACATTCCTACTTGGAAGTGGGAAGTGATCAATATGAATTTCATCACAGGGTTACTGCATACTCGCAGACAACATGACTCCATTTGGGTGATAGTTGATAGGATGACTAACTCTTCTCGCTTTTTGGCGGTCAAGACTACAAATTTCGCAGAGGACTATGCAAAACTTTACATTAATGAAATTGTGAGGTTGCATGGGGTTCCTTTTTCTATCATCTAATATACAGGTCCTCGGTTTACCTCTCATTTATGGAATTCATTTCAAAATGGTCTTGGTAATAAAGTTAACCTTAGTACAACATTTCATCCACAGACGGATGGGCAGGCAAAGCGTACCATTCAGACCTTAGAGGATATGTTGAGAGCTTGTGTGATCGATTTCAAAGGTTGTTGGGATGATAACCTTCCTCTTATTGAGTTCTCCTACAACAATAGCTACCAATCCAGCATACATATGACCCCTTATGAGGCTTTATATGGGCGTAGATGTAGATATCTTTTTGGTTGGTTTAAAGTAGGTGAAAAAGCTTTGATACGGCTAGATTCACTTTGTTACGCAATGGAGAAAGTGCAACTCATTAGAGATATACATAAGACATCCCAAAATCATCAGAAATCTTATGCAAATGTAAGAAGAAGGGAACAAGAGTTCAAAGTTAATGATTGGGTTTTTCTATAAGTCTCACTTATGAAAGGGGTGATGAGATTTGGAAAGAAAGGGGAGCTTAGTCCTAGATATGTAGGCCCTTACAAGATCTTGAAAATGGTTTTCAAGGTGACATATGAGTTAGAGATTCCAGCAGAATTAGCAGTAGTGCATCCGGTCTTCCACATCTCACTCTTGAAGAAGTGTGTGGGTGACCCAGCCTCTATAGTGCCATTAGAGAGTGTGGAAGTGAAAGATAATTTTTCTTATGAGGATGTACCAGTAGAGATTCTTGACCGTCAGGTTAGAAGGTTGAGGAATAAAGAAGTCCCTTCATTCAAGGTTTTGTGGAGGAGTCACTCCGTAGAGGGAGCTACTTGGGAGGCAGAAGCAGCCATGAAATCCAAGTATCCTCACCTCTTTCCTTCCGATTTCAGTACTACTTGAGGTAATAGCCCTCTTCAGTTTTCCAGTCATTCATGCATAATTTCAGTTTTAGAATTATGTTTCCTCAGTTTGTGCTTTCATTTTAAGTGTATTTGCATGTTCTTGGAACTCAATTCAATCAGAAACTCAGTTCTTAATGTTTAGTAGTAGGGTTTGCAACTCTCTCCCTCGATTTCATCTAGTTTAGTCTTCATTCGAAGACGAATGTTCCCAAGGGGGAGATAATGTAACACCCCGTAGCTAAAACAGACAAAAAAAATTAGTTTTTTAGAAAATCTGCAGGTGCAATAGACGAGACCACCAACAGACCGTATCCTGACCTCGGTCCGTCCTGCACTACCGTCGATGGGATCAAAAACTCCTATAAGTCTCATCTCAGAAAAATTAGTTAAGTTTTGGTCGACGGAAGGACTTACGGTCCGTAGGTCAAGCTATGGTTCGTAATCCATGACTGTCGATCGAGACCCCCATTCACACACTCTCTTACAAGAGCTATGGATAACTAGAACGGTCCGTATGTGGGAAATTAGATGACAGTTAGGGGGAAGTGGATTAGGGTCAACTTCAAATTGTCATAAGTCTTAGAACAAATTGAATTAGGTGTCTTATGACCTATCCATAGATAGATAATTGAATTAGCTTTCAACAGCCACTAAACTTTCTAAAATTAGACATTCGAATAAAAATATATGCCTGTTTTAGTAAATGTCGGTCGAACAGTCTCAACTGATGGACCAACCGACGGGGCGTCGGTCAATCGATGGACCGTCAGTCCTGGCCATCGATTAGTCCGACAACAACTTTCCCAGGGGTCTTTTAGACCTTTCCACTACGTTTAAACCCTATGTTACATCATTTTGACCCTAAATCATTATATTTTATTCAGTTTAAGACTAGAAACATACCTAAAACATATCTAGGTCAAATCATTAAATCAAAACATAGAAAATTAGAAGCAAGAGAGGAGAAAAATCTCACGAACCCTAGTAGTTTTAGCTCCGAAACTTAAGTATTGTTTCGTGGATTTTATCACCAGGTATGTAAGATTTCAATAGTGGGTTCCTTTCACCCATTGGTTCCCTAGATTTTAGTCAGATTCTTGATTCTATTATCAGGATTAAACTTAGGGTTTCTAGAAATTTGATAGAACTTCGTGAACTTATTAAAAATATGTTCCGAATCAGAGTGTCATGTTATTACTCAGATTATCGCATGAATTTCAGAACCCTAACTTTCTATTTATTTAGTTCTTGAATTACACATGCTAGGTCAGATATTTCAGACACTACAGATATACATGCTTTAGTTATAAATGCATAATAACCAAATTAATTGTTGCATTCTTACTTTGCATGTTCAGTTTTGAGCTATCCAATATGTATAGAAACTCAGACATAATTAGTAAATTTATAGAATTCATTAGGAGTAGAATAATACCGAGTTGGACTAGGGTTTAGCGTACCCAATAGTCCCAGAACTACTAGCCATGTAGGTTGTAAGTCCCCTTTGTGGGCAGTCAGTTTAGTGATCACGCCAGCATGCCTTTATACCTTTGGCAAGGTATATTGGATCCTCTCGATGGGGTGTATACATCGGACTCCATATTTAGCTCATGTGGTTTTATTATCTGTTATTAGTAGATCCCACGGATCAGCCAGACTCTCTCAATTGACCATTTATCTGTACATTTAATATTCAGTTTTAGCATATTATAAATTGGTCATTGCATCCAGTTAGCTCATTATTCAGTTTATAATGTCAGATTATTATATTTGCTTTCATGTTTGTTCTATTATGTTTTATTTCAGCTTTACTCTATCCTACATTCTCACTACCTTTCAAGTACTGAAGCATACATGTGCTACATCTTCTCGTGATGTAGGTTTAGGTTCTCAGCATCTAGATCACGCATAAATTGATTTCCCTATCTCCAGTTCAGCAGATTCAGTTGTGAGTCCTCATTCTCCAAGGACAACAGTCAGGATTTCCTTGTCAGTATTTAGTCATTTAGTTTATGTTTTTTGCTAGATTTAGCTGGGGCTTGTCCCAGTATTTCTAGTCTATTTTAGAAGCTTATTTTAGACATAGTTAGTTTCAGCTTAGTGTTGAGTTAGTAACTTCATTGTATGAAACTCATCAGTTTTTATATATATCAGTTTTAGCATATGGATATTCCTCATCTTTTCATTATAAGTTATGATTTAGCTTACACATCAGTTTATTATCTTTAGTATGCTCATGATCATGCTAGCAGGGTTAACTTGGGATCACTTGTGGTCCTAGATTATATGTTCGCGTCTCGGGGGTAGCTCGGGGCATGACAATATACCTCCATACATGATACGAACAAGACCCATGACATGCGCTGGGCATAATATGAATATGTGTTATGATTACTAGAGGGATTTTACTTAGTGTGAGGAAGGGTATAAGACTTCACTCATGCATTGCGTAGGTAAACTATGAGAGTGATGGCGGTATGTGCTGTAATAACATATTCTTTTGATGAATTCATCCATGCTTACATGAATATATACTACGAATGCTAATCATGACCATCAATTATGAACATGAACTTGACATGCATGTTAAATATATCCATGACTTCTTTTTGAGATTTATTGGTGTGAGTGGGCTATGGGACTTCACTTGCACATTACACAAGTGGAGTTATAGAGGAGTTGTGGTGTGGTTACATTATGATATGAAGTATTATGAACCCATGAATGCCACATTACCATGAAAGTTTTACATATTCACATGAAAGTCCATTTCCTTTAAGTATGGATTAACTATGTATTCTCTTATTGTGCATGATGACATTTAACTAGAAAAATGAATGATTTCAACTAAACATCCCTTTTATGCATGTTTTAATGATTTGTGTCATGGACTCCATACTAAGCACATTAATTGTGCTAACCCTTTTTTCCATCATTTTACTACCAAGTGTATGTTCTGGACTTTGATTGAGCTCCTAAGAGTTGAACATCGAATATACTTCTCCAAGGCTATTGGTATGTCCTCAAGAATTGATGTCAGCTTATGTTTTTCCATTGTAATAGACTTCGTAGACTTTCTTCATATTTCATATTATTAGACCATCATGATGAAAAAGGGATAATTTCCCTATTTAAGATTATTTGTAGTACTTAGATGGTGTATTAGACGAAGTCTAGACATCTTTTCTTTTTATGAAAAGAGTTTGACTTCGTTGTAAAATGTTCTAAATTTCTACATTATTCAATGTCTTATGCCATGATGGACACACTAAGGGCTTGCATAAGATCCCTTCTGGATTAAGTACGTCGTGTCATACTTAGCGGCTAGACTATAGTCGTGACACTTAGTCACCCATATATTCTTTAAACTATGAGTCATGTAGGTTTTAAGTCCATTGTGGACATTAATTTAATGACCATGCTAGCATGCCTGAACACCCTTGGCCATGTGTATTAGGTCATCTCGATGGGGCGTACACATTGAATTCCACATATACCTCATGTCTTTTTTATCAGTTATTAGTAGCTCCCATAGTTCAGTCAGACAACATTACATTGACCACATTTCAGTATAGTCTATGTTGAGTCTTACCGTGTTATAAATTTTGGCATTGCATTCAGTTAGTTTAATATTCAGTATTTATATCTTGTTCAAATTATAAGTTTGCTTTATTGCTTTTTAGTTATATGGTAATTTAAACTTTATTCTATCATGCATATTCATACCTTTCAAGTACCAACACATACTCTACACTACATCATATTATACTGTACGATCAGGTTCTTAGCATCCATATCACTCTTAGATCAGTTCCCGATCTCCATATCAGAAACATCGGTTATGAGTCCTCATTCTTCGTGACAATAGTCAAGTTATCTATCTGACTTCAGTCTTTTAGTTTTAGTTTTGCTAGACTTAGCTAGGGCATGTCTCAACACTTCTAGTAAGTTAGAGGTTATTATTAGATATAGGTAGATTCAACTTAGTATTTGAGTTTGATTTTCTTTTTTTCTATAACTTTCATATTTGATATATTGAGTTTAGTATATGCCTATTTCTCCATAATTTTAGATTTACATTATAATTAGATTTAGCAGTAGTTTTTATTATTCTTAGTATGCTCATTTCAAGTAAACAAGGTTAGCTTGGGGTCACTTCTGATCCTAGTTCCCATGTCCGCGTCTCACGGTGTGACATTTCTAATAGTTTCAATGACCCATATGTCTACATTAGCCTATAATCGAAGCACATTCCAATAACCTATCTCATTATTGTTATTTTTGTGTTATTTGATGTTGTTGTAGTTGATAATAAAAACCAACATCCCCCTTTTTTGACGTTGTTGTCACCCCTTGAATGATGTTTTTATTGATATATTCTCAATCCTAGGACTAATTTGAACATGTTCACACTTTACTGTTAAATCTTACACACATACCTCTCCCAGTTGGATTTGGCCCCAACTTAATTAGTTGAGTTATTTTACTTACTAACAATTGTTGACACTTAGAATTAGATGAAGTGTCCTCAAATCGTTAATCACCTAGTATGGGGATATACATAATTATTGTCTCGGGTACCACACTGATATGTAAGAATGATTGACACCATGTTAAGCGCACCTATAGTTTGTGTATCGATTCAATGAGAGAACCATGTTTACTTCTTAATGAAATGATTATTAAATATTTTTTTTAAGTGTACCAGACTTATTTTTTAATTTATATATGTCATATGTTGGTCCTTGAGCTTCTGGGTTGTTGTATTCAAATTCTTGGGTAGTTCTTTTATTGAGTAGGATGGAAGTAAATAAAGTAGTGATATTTGAGGGATCCTTCGAGGTCTAGTTATTTGAAGGGTATGATGATTTAGTAATAGCGTGTTGTAGAGTTTTGGATCATGTGAATGGTAAATGTTTAGTCTAGGTGAGGACTTGGAGTCATGGTTATGTTTATTTTATTGATTATAGTTGTTTGTTATATGTTTGATTAAATTTTGTAGGGACTTGAAGCTGGGCTGTGTTTGAGGGAGCATAGTAGCCTAGTTAAAGAACACGTTAGTAGTGACCTAGCATTCAGGATATCTCTATTTGACAAAAAGGCTTAGATTTATGATCTAATAAAAGGGTGGAATGAACTAGATGATGGACTTTTAACTGGAAGGTGGTGGATGACTTGAGATATACTGTATGGGTTCCAAACTAATGCTACTTGTAGTTATAGGGGAAACTGAATTGATGGGGAACACAATCCAAAATAAAGTAGACTGTAACCTACATCGTAGTTAATGACGTGCGCTCTTAATCCTCTGAATTAAAGCTCCCCCCTTCTGTCAAGGATAGTATTTTCCTCAAATACCTGTTGTTAATGTTAAATATTCTCCCGAAGAGGATTGTCTTAGTCTTTGATGTATCGGTACCTAAAAAAAGAGGTGTTACTACACATTAAACAACAATAAATAAAACTCAAATTCATTTATCAAGAGGAAGAAGAATTTAAGAAGTTCTTAAAAATTAATTTGAAAAATGTGAGAAACTCATTTATTTATAGACAACAAAAGATAGCATGAAAAAAAGTTTGTAATGTCACAACCCTTTGGGAATCTCAAAAAACTAAAAAAGAAATACCTAATGGTATGATGGGAATAAATTTAATTTGTGGTATATCTAAATGTAGTAACACTTTTAATAATTTCCTTAAACTAAAAAGTTATAAAAAATATTATTCGCAAATCATCATAATTTGTTTAGAAACAAACATGAAATTATGATGAATTTTTAGTCACAAATTCAATGAATATTCAGAGATGCTGATCTCAGTCGAAATACGTTTTTTTTTTATTGAATTAAGCTTTTATTTTTCCTTTTTGTCTAACTTTTTTTTTTCTTCATAAAGGCAAGTTCAAAGAAATGAGATTTATTTTCTATGTCTGACCATTAAAAGAGAAATAATTCTGGCTATGAGAGGTGGAAGTTTAATATGATATGTGATAAGGCTAAAATTTTATCAATCTTCCAATGGTTTAGTGAATTGTATGAGATGAATGACCACACGAATAATAAATCTTGTTAGGTCATGCATAAGATTGAAGCAGAAAGATCTTTAACTTTGGCTTTATGATTTGTTGTTCTTATTTCTAGCACTTTTATTAAGTTTTACGATTTTATATCATACATAGATAATAATAACTAGTTAACTAGTAATTTTAATCTTTTTTCAGAAAACATACTGTATTTCCTCACAAATATTTTTCTCTTTCAAATAAATTATACAAGTATTTCTTATTTTGTACTGGTATATTATCTACCTATCTATCTAACGATCTATCTATCCTACCTTAAAAGCATGTACTCCACAACATGAATGTTGAATTACTGTAGTGCCCCTGATAAAAAATACTCAATTTATTTAATTAAGTTATAACTTATAGCTTTTCACAATAATGGATTGTAACTTTAGAGATGAGTTGTAACTTTTTCAAACAATTGTGTTTTTTTAAAAGGGTTGTGACTTTACCAAAGGGTTGTGCCTCATTTGATGAGTTGTGAATTTTTTAAAGAGTTATGTCTTTTTCATTGAGCAGGGATGATGAGTTGCGACTTTTTCAAATAGTTATGTCTTTTTCAATGACCAGGGACTTTTTGAAAGGTTCTGACTTATTTAATAAGCCACAATCAGAAGATATTCATACTACTATTTCATATGTATAAATAGCGGAGTTTCCTTTAACATTAAACTACAAATACGTAAATTCCCCTCCTACCCCAATTAGGTAATATTTCATTGATTTTGTACTGAAGTTGTTACCTGATATGGTTTAAGGTTTGTTCCAACATTTTCCCAATTGTAAATGGCTTTGATTTAATATTCAGAGTAATACACTGAATATTTATTCTTAATTTTAACTTTTCATATCAACATATTGATTACCAAGCATCGTCCGAGACATCTAATCTAAAATTTACAAAACAATGTCAAATTGTGTACATGTAGTCCCTCTTGAACGATATATGAATAGTTCTATCATACATTAAACTGGTATTCTAATAATATGGATAATAAAAACTTACTGGCTTTCAGACGAATTCTGTTTTAAGTGCAGACATTTTCCCTCAAGAAAGGGAACAACACAGCTTGTGATATAGTATTATAGTAATTTCAACTAATACGACACCTTTTAGGCTAATTTGTTATCTTTGAAATAGAGAATTTCCTTTTACTTCTCCATTTCTATAAAGTATCAATCTAGTAATTCTTGAAGTAACAAAGTTTAAACAATATCATCCACCTATTGATAGTATTAAGGTAATCAAACCCCCCATAAAGCAGTCAATAATTGAATTCATAAACTTAAATAAAATGCTAGTGTAAACGGGGTTGGTTAACAATAAATTTAGTCCTTCAAAAATTGTATGAGCATCCTAACAACTTGTAGTTATCATCCAATTCATTAGTAAATGACTGACACATAACATATCGTATTGACTTTAACATGCGTTGCAGCAAAACCTAAACATCCACATCTATTTCCCTGGTCTTTTAAGTTTATGATGTTTCTCTTTCTCAGTTAGCTCAATTTTGAGCCGACCTCCACACTCTCACGATGTACAAGTCCCTAACTACGGGGGTGTCGAATCACTTGTCAACTCGGACAATTTTTCATAACAAATTAAAATGCTTTCGGATATCAAAATACATTAGGAACAAGGAACACAAAAAGAAACACCAACATAACTATCATTCTTTTTGTCTTCAATCGCATGTTTACAGTATTTGTTTATGATCCTCATTAATTTTACCCTTTGATCATTCATTATTTCTTTACCGTTTAGACTTTGTACACCCTTTATAGTAAGGGTATCTTGTAATTGTTGTAGCAACTCTGAAATGTATATGAATAAGTGTATATTTTAATTTATGAACCAACATCAAAGGTGTATTAACTATGATATCCAAATATGCATGTGTATGACATACCATGGAAGAATACAGGAATTTGGAAGATAGAGTTTTCCCCACAAAGTGTATTCCCTTGTCTCACTTTGTTTGTTGTTGGCTGTCCAACACCCTATTGAAACAAATATGTAACAAATTTAGCAGGACAGAGTTTGTTATCTTTACACATGGCACTAAAAAATACTCATTTACAAAAAAAGTATAGAACATGTGACTCAATCTTAAATGGCCCGAAAGTATGCAGTGAGAATGTAGCAAGGTAACATGTAGTTTGATTGAAAACGGCTCATCCAAAAGTGGGGTATAAAAACACACCACATCGCCTTTGTGAAACATGAATTAACATCAAATTCCATATGTTGAAACATCCTTTTTCATGCAAAACAGCGAACCACATCAATCTTTTCTATCATGGCTCGCGTCATCAGCGCTATAATATCTACTATAATTATCAATATCAAGCTGCACATGTTAATCTTTTATTGATTGCATAATTTTTTGTAGTTTTTGAAGAGGTACTCTTATCGGCGCTCGAAGCTCTATGTATCTTCAATGGACATGAATCAACTCAAAGTTTTTGTTTCCTTAATAGACAACTACATACCGATTCATCTTAGCACAACCTCACTTCATGGTACAGAAGAAGTAATGTTTTAGACGATTGAAGTATTAAAAAATATTTTCACATCAAGAAATTAAAAAAATCACACCAACTTCTAAAGGAATCATCAATAACTTTTTAAGCATTACTACCATAAACATTGAAGTTCAAGTGGAATCATTCAGTATTGAACTATTTCCGGTATCCCATATATTTTAAATGCTTATATGTCAGCCCTTATGTATTATTCCTTTTTTTCTTAGTGGTTAAGTTGCTTCTTTCCATTAAAGTTGATTCCACAATAGCTCTCTCACGTTGTACGAAGTCCCGTATTTCACCTTGCAATATTAGTGTTTACCTTGGCAAACTGACCCGCTCATGAAACTCCCCCAAACACGTATCATGATAGAGAAATCTGACAATGATAATCCAAATATCCTTAATTAGCTAACTTTCTGTTCATGTCCAAGCATTTTTTATATCATCTTTAAGTTCTCCCTGATCATTCGGTAGATACTGCTTTGTGTCGGTTGTATAGATTCTAAATTGTATAAACTAATTAGCTCAAATATGTATATTGTAACATATTTATCAATTGTTGGATTGGCTTTGCCATATAGAACATGAACTGTAGTTATGTTCAACAACATTCATATTCTATCTCAATCATGATTTTATATCTGTATGTTGGGTTATTTACACGTGCGACATTGTCGTGTTGAAAAAAATAAGTGAATGGTCTAATTTACAATTATTTTAAGGGACATTACTGAAAAGGATATGTTATTAGCAGAATACCTGATTTGAATGGGGATATGATTATGTTTCGTGTGACGTCAGTTGTGACCATATCAGGAGTTTGCTCGTTTGCATCCACAGTAGGAGACCTAAGTGGTTTTGAATAAATTTGTTCTTGTAAGAAGAAGCCACACAATCAGGGAAGAAAAATATGAACCATAAAACCTGGTATGATCTTATAGGAAGACCATAATTACCATTTAATGTGTGATTGGAAATTAAGGCGTAGGGTGTGAGTCATACAATAGCAACTGTTACATTCAAACAGAATCTATCGGTTATTAAAAATTAGATATGTACTGTAAATAAAACAAATTCTGCAAAGTTCGTGTTGATTTCGATATTCATAACAGGGATGGATCAGAAATTAAGGAAGATATTCGTAGTAGTATTCAATATTTGAACATGAATGAGTTAGAAATTTAGAAAGATATTCTTAGAAATGAAACACAAGTGAACTCAGTCCTACTCACGAATATCGTACAAACAACAAAAGGTTCTTTTTAAGATAATAACTACACAACCCTCGTGCAAGAAAGAGTGTAAAAGAGAACCTTGGAATGTGAATGGCATTGCATCAAATGAATTTGGGTTTTTTTCTACAAATAATAAAAATACATTTTTCATGCAAGAAAGAATAGAGAAAACAACAACAACAACAATAACAACAACAACAACAACGGCAACAACAACAACAACAACAACTGCACAACAACAAAAATAACAACAACAACATCATCAACAACAACATCAGCAGCAACGACAATAACAACATCAAAGATAACAACAATAACAACACCAACACCAACAGCAACAACAACAACAACAACAACAAGAAGCAGCAACAGCGCAACAACAACAAAATAGCAACAACAACAACAAGCATCATTAGTAGCAAATTTTGATTTATATTTTTTATCCATTGGGGACAATTGCATTCTTTTTGGGGGTGGGTAAATGGAAAGTGAGTGTTTGGGTGAAGTCTGAGTAGCACAACTCATGAAGCTCTCTTGGTTTTTTTTCTTGCATGTGTTCTTTTTCCCCAAGAGACTGGTTATTTTACTGTTGAATCAGCATGTTTAGTATGTTGTACAAAGTGTGAATGTGAAATTTGAAGCATGATGGCTAAATTGAAAAAATATCCCGTCCTAAAGAGAATGTTTACATGATTAGGCATAGTGAATGTTGAATCTGTTGGCTCTAAGCATAACATAGAGATACACCATTGCATGACCCTCAATCTAACACTCGAACTAGGTGTCCGATAATCTGGTAGGTTAATGAGGTGTTAGGAGTGTGTGAGAAAGTTTATTATTCCACTGTTGGTACCTAGCTAGAACTTTCCCTGTTATTCCGGCAAAAAGTAATTTGTGTTATACAATTAGGAAAGGATCTAGGCCCTTTTTCAAATTAGAAAATCTTTAGCCTAAATGAAAAAAACCAAAGAAAATTGATCCCTTTTTGACCTAAATATGTTGAGCATACAGTGGACCTTTCTTTTCTACCCCAACTCATCTTCTTTGGGTATAATGTGTTGGCCCTTGTCTTTCCTTAGACATGTGCACCACAACTTAGGGCAAAAACATAAGTTTAGGGTGACTTATGTAGAAAACCAATCTTGTCTTCGCCCTGACCCAACCTTGGGTATTGTGTACTGTGACTCATGGAAAAGCCATGAGTTGAGGGTGGCTATTATGAGTAATGTTCCAAAAAGTGGTTTTGAAAGGATTAATGTGAAAGAAAAAATAAGAAAAGAAATAGTTAAGAAGAGAAGTGACTCTCAAAGTAGAAATAAAAAAATAAAAAATAAAAGAAGTGTTTACAGAAGAGTCATTTGCACAAAAGGAGAAAGAAAGGAGAAAACAAGGCAAAGAATAAAAAAAAAGTAGGGCATAATAGACAATGAAAGAGGTAGGATGCTTACAAATAATGTCAAGGAGGTTAACAAGTCACTGAAATGTATCTAATATACCATACCTGACATTGAGCCTACGTCATAAGCCAAGAAAGTCCTATTGTGATCCTAAGAGTCTAATATGGTGAACTTAAGCAGTGAAAATAAGGGAATCCTATGGCGACAAGTACAAACTAGGTGTGAAATTTTTTTGAGCGTGAGTGTTGACTAATAATCTTCATACCAAAAATTTTAATTCACTGAGCGAAGAAGGAGGATATCTTTTGAAGTGAGAACAATAGTTGCAATATTGGAAACTTGGTGCCATTGTGAGAGATAAAAGAGTAGAGGTGTCGGCGTGGTGAGTTTGTGTCATGGTTTGATCCACATGAATGAGCCTAGTGAGTCTAAGAGTAAAATCATGAATTAAAGCAATGAAAATAGTCGGGATTGATAGTCATATAATTGCAAAAGCTTAAAAGAGGATACTTTTGTACAAAGGCATTGTGCTGAGTCATAGTGCGTCGCTTAAGAACAAACAACGAATTTAAGTTGAGGGTGCTGATGTACCATGGTTTCATGGTACTTTCAATGTTTTTTCCTTAAGTTTACTGTGTGTCTTGGTCCTTGTTGTAGTAATTTAGTGTGTGTTTATCTGTGTTTTACAGGAAAGTTGTCCAAAATGGAAATGTTGAAGATTGTGCAAAAGAGGTGACCCACGAAGTCATCGATGGCCCGTCATCCCATCAACGGTCTGTAAGTGGTAATCGTCGACTGGAGGTCCAAGTATCTGGAAGAAACTCAGGAAATTCTTACCAAGTGTGGGACTACGGAAGGATTGACGGTCCGTTGACTGATTGATGAACCGTTTTGGCAAACCATCGATTCGATCAGAGAAGATGCAAGGATGAAGGTTCAAGAAGATTCTAAGTATGGAACGACGGAGGTAGTCGACGGTCCGTCTATGGATTGACGGACCGTCAGTGGAGTCGTCGATTAAAGACGCGTTTCTGGACAGACTTTACTTATTTTGAACTCCTTTTAATTTAGGACTTTGTTATTATAAATAGGGTTGAAAACCTAGTTTTTGGGGTAAGACTTTTTATTCTTTATCATATTCTTGCTATTGGAAATTTGACTTTGGAGTTTGGTGAATTAATTCAAGTTTCCGGAATTGATTCTCATGTGAATTTTGCTAATTCAAGTGTTATTTCGGGATTTTCTTCAAACTTGTCAAAGTAAGTACATGAATTATTGTTTAACAACCATGAATTGTGTATTTTGAAGCATGGGTAGCTAAATCCTCAACTAGGGTTGTGGGAACCATGGGTGATTAACAAGGTAAAACTAGCTAATATAACAATTATAGAATAGATTCTTGCATGTATTGATAATTCTTTCGTTTAGTAGTCTTTTCAACGAGTACGCGCATTATAACTTGCCTTATTTTCACTTGTCGGACCAAAGAGGTAGTTAATAGGCTAGTTTTGATTGGTGCGAAGTAGTAACAATGTCATACATCGAATATAATGCTTAGTATGAGGTAAAAGGTAAGGGTTAGTAATTCAAACACACGTAGCTGGACCAAGGTACGGGGTGAAATTCTCTAGTTGCCGGACCTAGGAATTAGAGATACCTAACTTATCACTTTCCATGCAAGACACTAGCAAAGAATTGGTATAGCTAGGATTACCGAGTTATGAACCTATGGGGAACACTTACACCCTAGTTTCTCTCATCACTTGATAAACACCTGAGTTTTAGTCTTGCTACTTGTTTTATTAGAAATAATTGAAAACTATTGTTTTAAACCCCCCTCCCCTTTTATTAACTTTTTTCGGAAAGGGCTTGACTCAATAGACGTAATCATAAACTAAAGTTAAGTCTAAACATCTTCATCGTGGGATCGTTCCCGACCTAAAAATTGAGTTCTTTATTTGATACGATCGCATATACTTCTTTAGGTAAGTATAATTTGAGTGTATTGACCTCTAAGTAGAAGAAATAAAATGTTTTAAAATTTCTGCTAAATTCGACTTATGAATATGATGATGTAAGATCAGAGACTAATCTTAGTCCTCAAAGAGGACGACGACGCTGGTTAGGTCTAGAAGGTAAACCTGGATATGACAAACATGGTATTAGGGCATGAGGTTAAATTATCTTAGAGTCAATGTCTCTCTCAACCATGTCAATGTAAATTCGTGTTCTTAATTGTGAAGCGCGCCACACTTATTGATGGGAACCTACATGATGCCTAGGAAGCTCTCACTTTCTTGGAAATCTTATATCGTTCCATTATAGTATACCTATGGTATGCTTTTGCATTTAATCTTATTGTTGTGATTTTAGGAAGAATGAACAGTTGAAGCAATGCGGCACGAAGACTTGAAGAGGAGATTGCCAATGTGGGAGCTCCTCCCCATGGTGATCAAGTTCCTCCACTTAAGGAAGATTCTAATGTCGAACAAGCTCCGACCAATCCTCCACCCTTGACGGATGATGATATAAGTGATGCCCAAATCCAGTTGTCTCAAGCCACCACTGTTCAATGCCAAGCTATGACAACCCAAATAAACCAAGAGGATGTACCCCATCCTCATCAAGAAGTTACTGCTATGGCTTCCCATCTAAGAGACTCCAATTGGATGAACCCTTCTACCTTCTACAGGTCTAAGGTTGAGGAAGAACCCCAAGAATTCATCGATGAAGTCTATAAGATACTTCTGGCGATGGGGTTGTCCATAAGTGAGAAGTCAAAGTTGACCACTTATCAACTCAATGACGTATATTAATCATGGTTTGTTCCATGGAAGGACAATAGGCCATTGAGGAGTGTTCCGATGACTTGGGAGATCTTCAAGAAGGCTTTTCTAGATAGTTTCTTTTTTAAGGAGATGGGGGAAGCTAAAGTGGTGGAGTTCATCAAACTTCTCCAAGGAGGTATGAGTGTTCATGAATACTCTTTGAAATTCAAAAAATTATCAAAATATGCTCCTTCTTTGGTTTCCGATCCTAGAGATGAAATAAGTTGCATTGTGACGGCGGTCTCGGATAATTTTCCAGAGGAGTTTCATTCGGCTATATTACATGACAACATGAAAATTTCTCGTCTTATGGTTCATTCCAAGTATATGGAAGAGGAAAGGTCTACGAGGAAGAGTATAGATGCTAAGAGAGCAAGATCTTTTGGTGGAGGTTCTTCAATGAATAGACTTGAGATACAAGACAATCCTAGATTTCATAAGAAGGTTTTAAATCAAGTTCTTTCCAAGTTACCTAAGGCTAGTGGTAATAGGGTGTCTAACCCTAAGTTTAAAAGGGTAAAATATACTAATTCATCAACCGATAAGCAAACTTTTGAAAAGTGTCGCAAGAAGTACTATGGTGATTGCCTTAAGGGGACGAACAATTGTTTTGGTCCTGTTAAAAGAGGGAAAAAGATTAGGGATATCCCTAATATGAGGGGTCAAGACAAGGGTTGTGGTAAAGCTCAATCAAGTGGTAAAATGAGGCTCCAAAGAAAAATCGCTTCTATGCTCCCCGCTCTAGGGGTGAGCAAGAGACTTCTCCCGACGTGGTGACCGGTATGTTGAAAGTCTTTCTCTATTGATGTATATACCTTACTTGATCCCTGTGCTACTTTATGATTTGTTACCCCTATAATAGCAAAAAAGTTTGATATTTTACGCGATATTTTGCATGAAACTTTTATGTTGTCTACTCCGGTGGGTGAGTCGGTTGTTGCAAAAAGGGTGTATAGAAATTTTCCTATATTGTTGCTCAATAGAGTTTCTTATGTTGAACTAGTAGAACTTAATATGTTTGATTTTGATGTTATATTGGGTATGTATTTTTTGCATGCTTGCTTTTCTTCTATTGATTGTAGGACAAGGGTGTTGAAGTTTGACTTTCCAAATGAACTTTTTGTAGAGTGGAAGGGGGAAAACTCTATTCCTAGAGGTCATAGCATCTCTTGTCTAAAAGCACGCAAAATGATCTCTAAAGGTTGTCTATACCATATTGTAAGAGTCCAAGATCTAGACTTCGAAATTCCTCCTATTGAGTCGATCCTGATAGTGAGTGAATTTTTGAAGGTCTTTCCTAATGACCTTCGCGGTATACCTCCCAAACGGGAAATTGATTTTTATATTGATTTGCTACCTGATACAAATCTCATTTAAATTCCTCCTTATTGGATGGCTCTAGCCGAATTGAAAGAGTTAAAGGCACAACTCAAAGATTTACTAGACAAAGGCTTCATAAGACCTAATATTTCTCCATGTGATGCTCCGCTTTTGTTTGTGAAGAATAAGGATGGGTCTTTAAGAATGCGTATTGATTATCACCAACTAAATACAATAAATCAGGAACAAGTATCCTCTCCCTCGGACTGACGACTTGTTTTATCAACTCCAAGGGGCAAGTTACTTTTCTAAGATTTACTTGAGGTGGGGGGTATCACCAACTTAGGTTGAGAGGTGAGGATATACCAAAGACGGCATTCTGGACTAGATATGGTCATTATGAGTTCTTAGTAATGTCCTTTGGTCTCACTAATGCTCCGACGACATTTATTGACCTAATGAATATGGTGTTTCGAAATTACCTAGATTTATTTGTCATTGTCTTTATTGATGACATCTTGGTATATTCAAAAAAAGAGTGTGAGCACATGAACCATTTGAAGGTGGTTTTGCAAGTACTTAAAGAACATCAATTGTTTGCCAAGTATAGTAAATGTATGTTTTGGTTGAGGTGGTAATATTTCTTGGTCATATCATATCTAGTGAGGGACTTGAGGTTTATACAAGAAAAACAAAGGTGGTGAAAAATCGGCCTAGACCTTTGACTCCATGGATATTAAGACTTTCTTGGGTTTAGCATGTTATTATTGGAGGTTTGTGGAGGTTTTTGCATCCATTGCATCTCCCTTTACTACCATGACCCAAAAGAGTAAGAAATTTAAGTGGTCAGAAGCATGTGAGAGAAGTTTTCAAATTTTGAAAGATAGGCTTACTTCCGCCCCAGTGTTGACCTTACCTGAGGATACAAAGGGTATTTTTGTGTAATTTAATGCATCCCGAGTGGGTTTGGGGTGTATGCTTATCCAATATGAGAAGGTGATAGCCTATGCTTCTAGGCAACTTAAGGTACATGAGCGAAACTATCCAACACATGACCTTGATTTAGCAGCCATGGTTTTTTCCTTGAAAATATGGAGGCATTACTTGTATAGTGTCCATGTTGATGTCTATACCGACCATAAGAATCTCCAATATGTGTTTACCCAAAAGGAGTTCATTCTTCGATAAAGAAGGTGGTTAGAATTGTTGAAAGATTACGACATGAGTATCTTCTATCACCCAGGCGAGGACAATGTGGTTGTAGATGTCCTAAGTCATATGAATTTGGGTAGTGTATCTCACATAGAGGAAGCAAAGAAAGACCTAGCGAAGGATGTTCGAAGGTTGGTTAGGTTAGGTGTGAGGTTGGAAGATTCTCTGAGTTGTATATTCATGGTCCACCACAACTCCGAGTCATCATTAGTCATTGAGGTGAAGTCCAAACAACATCTCGATAAGTCATTGATGGAGTTGAAGGAATCTGTCCTTGGCAAGCTTAACAAGGCATTCTCCTTAGGGGGCATGGTATTTTGAGGTACCAAGGAAGATAATGTGTTCCCAAGGTAGATGAGTTGAGGAACCGGATCCTTTAGGAAGCACATGGGTCCCGCTACTCCATTCAACCAGGTTTAAAAAAAGTGTACCATGAACTTAGGGAAGTATATTGGTGGGAAGGTATGAATATAGACAACGGAGTTTGTCAAAAAGTTTCCAAATTGACAACAAGTAAAAGCTGAACATCAAAAGTCGGGTGCTTACTATAAGAAATCCAAGTTCCTACTTGGAAGTGGGAAGATATCAATATGGATTTCGTAGTGGGTTTACCTCGGACTCAAAATCTATATAACTCTATATGGGTGGTTGTGGATAGGTTGACCAAGTCCGCTAATTTTATTCCTGTCAAGTCTACTTATTCGGTGAAAGATTATGCTAGGATCTTCATAGATGAGATTCTGTGTCGCCATGGTATTCCATTATCCATCATATTAGATCAGGGTACACAATTAACATCTAGGTTTTGGAGGTCACTCCAAAAAGAGTTGGGTACAAAGGTGAAGTTGAGTACCACTTTTCATCCCCAAACGGATGGTCAAGCTGAACGTACTATTCAAACCCTTGAGGATATGCTTAGGTCTTGTATTATTGATTTCAAGGGAAATTGGGATAAGCATTTTCCTTTAGTTGAGTTTGCTTATAATAATAGTTTCCATTCATCCATTTCCCTTGATCCCTATGAAGCCTTCTATGGTAGGACATGTACATCTTCTATTGGATAGTTTGAAGTGGGAGATCCTTTGCTTCTTTGTCCCGATTTGGTTTATAAGAATTTGGAGAAAGTTCATATCACAAGAAACCGGTTGCAAAGGGCCTATAGTTGGAAAAAGTCATATACCTATCATAGGAGAAGGGGTTTGGAGTATGAATAAGGTAATAAGGTGTATTTGAAAATTTCACCAATGAAAGGGGTGTTAGGTTATGAAAGAAAGGGAAGTTGAGTCCTCATTATATGGGTCCCTATGAAATCTTGCAAAGAGTTGGTAAGGTTGCCTATGAATTGAAACTTCCTAGTGAATTGGCTTCAGTTCATATGGTTTTCCATGTTTCCATGCTTAAAAGTGTATTGGTGATCCCGAGTCTATTCTTCCTATTGAGGGTCTGGTTTCAAGGACAAACTTTCTTATGATAAAGTTCCTGTTCAAATTCTTGATAGGCAGGGGCCGACGTAAAGTCCCGTTACCCTCATCTATTTGATAACTAAGATTAGTAGTTCTTACTAATAATGAAAATAATGACTAAAATTTAAGTTGCATTGATTTTTGGTGAAATCTTTCAAAATGTACAATTTTGAGTAGCTTTGTAGTGATTTACAGTGAAGTGTAACATTTGAACTTGAAATTTGGCACTTTGGCTTGTTTGAGTTGTCTTGTGTATTTTGATATGATGAGCCTTTGTGAAATGATATGTAGAATGTTGATAAGTTGAACTTTGACATAACTGACTCATGTAAAGCATGTTGAGTTCATGTTGTTGATGTGAGAAGGATATTCCTCATAATGTAATGTTGGTCCTTATGTGTTGTAATTGATGTTTTGAATCGTCTTGTGTAAGTAATATGATTGATGTTATTATGTATTGTAGTCTTTAGTCTATTCATTCCTTCTAAAGATTTTTAGTGTCATTTGGGGATGAATGTTCCTAAGGGGATGTAAAACTTTGAAAATCTAAGACAAGTCTTAAAGCCTAGCATAGGTGCCATGAGGTCTAAACACTGTTTTAAGTCCTATCTTAATGAATATAGGTCATTTTGGTATTTTAGGTACCAAAACGTCCATGACGTCCAGAAACTAGTTCTAGGAGGTACTAGCGTGACTAAGCCTACTTAACGAGCTTTTAAAAGTTAGAAATCCATGCAAATTGGTGGAAGGGTATTTAATAGGTTGTTTAGTTAAATCATAGTCGAAAAATCCAAGTAATACTCCTCAAAGACCAACCAAGGGACCTTGAGAAGGACCCTTGCACGTTGGTGTCAACACTCCCTTAGCAGTGTGTAACCACGAGACAGTCGACGATATATGTGTGGATCGAGGGGGTATCATTTCCAACCTACGACCAAGAGATAATATTTTTGTTGAAAACCCCAATTTCTAGTCTCTGAACTCATCGACGGACGTGCAACACAGAAGAGGTGTTGGTCCGTCGATTGAGCCACTAGGCATCGACGGGGTTTCGTCTGTAAGGGTCGAATTTCCTACACGTTTTAAGTTAGTTTCTTTTAATTATTTAAGTGGTTAGGTGATCAATTAGGGGTTTAAAGGAGTATAATTAAGTTATTTAAACCCCCATATAAAGACCATCACCCTCATTAGACTAAACATAACTTAAAAAACAAATCCTATTCCTTGTCTCTTCTTTCTCTCTCGATTGGAAGACACCATTGAAGACTAGCTAGGGGAAGGATTTGGGGGCTGTAAAGGTACGAATTAACCATAAAATCTTCATTAAAAATTTAGGTATGAGATCTAATTCACCTTTGATACGTGTTTTTTCAAAGGGTTCCTTCAATGTATTTTCAAAAATTGGGTTTTCATATGGGTCTTTCTCAATCTCGAAAATTAGGTTATGATTTGGTTTGTTTATGTTTTCTATTGGATAATATGAATATATTAACACATATTCTAACTTAATATGGTATATCTTGATGATTTGGTATAGTTTGTGGATGATGATCCTTAAACCTTAACCTTAGGTTTGATATTGATATGAATGAAGTTGAAATTGGTTCAATTGACTTGGTTATTGGTTAAATTGCTATTAATTGATGTTGTTACATTAATCATGAAAAAATTAGAGCGAATTGTAATCTTTCATGCTAGTTCTTGAGAATATGATCTAGGAGGATGTTCTTATGTATGTTTATGCTTATACTGATATATGATCTATATTTGATGAAATTGCATATTGTTGAAATTATGTTAATTAGTTCACCGATGAATACGTGTTGGTCTATATTGTTAATGTATTATGAAATGTATATCTAAATGTCATGTTATGTGAAGTAGGGTGTTAGTCATGATTCTTGTTGGGTTACTTGATTGAGTAAGGTTATGAGGCTTTGCTTGGTCATTGCACTTGTTGACTTGATAGGGGTTTATCGATAATTGTCTTGCTTTATTATAATTGAATGTACTCTTATTCATGCTTATTGTTAATATGAATTGATGGTAGAGTTACATTAGTATGTATCTACTTACATGGTATGAATGGTTGACTTGACTAGACTAGATGTTGTAATGTTGTGATGAACATACCTATGTATTAATTAATGTGAAATATTGATTGCTATAGTTTTGTTGAATATGCATGAAGGTTTTAAATGAAAAAGGAATACTTATTGAAATGTCCTTTTCATAGCATATTTTACAAGTATATGTGCATATGGTCTCATACTTAGTACAAGTGGAGTACTAACCTCATTTCTTTCCTTTTACTCAACATTTTATGTTCCCGTCGTTGAAGTGTTTTTCGAAGGCGGCTTGAAGAAGACTTGGATCCTTTGATCATCCAAGTAGGTTAGGTCCTTATTGTCCAATATCGAGCTATTGTTTCTGTTTTAGTACTAAGACTCTTACATTCTATCTCCTTTTGTTTGAGTACGGATTGTATAAAGCCTATATGTGACTCTCTTTACATTGATATATGGGCTATGCCCAAATTGCTAATCATGTTAGATAATTATGAGATAAGACAATCTTTGAAGACTATATTCTATCTTATGTGTGTGTGTGTATGTGTGTGGAATAAAAGTAGAAGGCTATGTAACCTTCCTTTACGAATGGTCAATGTATATTCTATATATATATATATATATATATATATATATTATGTGTATGTAATATATATACATATATGTCTTATATATATATATATATATACATATATATATATATGTGTGTGTATATATATATATATATATATACATATGTAAACCTCCAAGTAGAAGAAATAAAAAGTTTTAAATCACCTAAATTTGACTTATGAATGTGATGACGTAAGCTAAGAGGCTAGTCTTAGTCCTCAATGAGGATGACGACGCCGATTACGTGTAGGGACCCGGATGTGACACCACTATCACCACCACCACCACCACTAACAACAACAACAACAACAACATTAACATTAACACCATGACCACCACTAACACAACAACAACCACGACGACGACGACCACCACTACCAACAACAAAAACAGCAGCAACACCACCACCACCACCAACACCACCAACACCACCAACAACAACAACAAGAACAACAACAACAACAAGAGCAACAAGAACAACAAGAACAACAACAACAACAACAACAAGAGCAACAACAACAACTACAACAAAAACAACAACAACAAAAACAACAACAACAATAACGACAACAACAACATCATCAACAACAACAACAACAACATCAACAACAATAACAACAACAAAAGCAACAAGAACAACAAGAAGAAGAAGCAACAATGCAACAACAACAACAGTAGCAATAACAATAACAAGCATAAACAGCAGCAACAACAAAAACAACAATACAACAAAAACAACAAAAACGTAGAAATAACTAAACCAAATAATAATAAAACAAAAAGTAAAAGTATTCTAACTAAATCAATATCAAATGACATCATATTTATCACGAAAAAGTATAACATCATGATTTTCAAATTTCTTAATAAGCATGATATAACCTAGCAAAATCTTTTGTTTTGTCTCAAAACATTTGATTTTATGAGAAGACGTCTCAAATAATTTAATAAGAAATATTTATTTTCTAATCATTAAAACTAAAAAAATGTATATTATTCAGTAAAATTATTGATTGATTTAGAATTAAACTTTATATTTTACCATAAGAAATCTAATACTTGATTTGATTCAATGAGTTAATCATTTTTTTAATAAAAAAAAACATTGACACTCACAACTATACTACTTTATCATAATATATTCAAAATTTTAGTTGGTTAATTTCTTTCATTTGTGCTTTCATTTTTTTTAGTTTATTTGAAAAAGGTTAATAGAATCCATGAAATATTTCACATCTTGTAAAAGTCTAAATCAATATTATCTCTACATAATTGTTCTATGTACGTGGAATCACTACTTATTATGTATGTATTATTAGATATAAGCAAATCAAATTATTTTTCTCTATAATTTTTACCCCGACAAAATTGATAGCCACACACAAAAATAAGCACCAAGTTTGAAATATTATTTTTTTCTCTACTGTTTATTGATGAAAATTTATAAAACAAAAAATGAAATGTTTTAAGCCAACATATATTTGTGTTGTAGTGGTAGAATAGTACCCACTCACGGTACCTATAATCTAGATTGTATTTTTGAAATGATGCATTTTATAATTGCGTAATTAAGAAAATTGACGAATTGTATTTTTTAAAAATTTACAAAATCTACAGATAAATGTATTGCTAACAGACTATTTTAGATATACTTCAATAGATTAGGGACCATTTATGAATTTCTCTTATTATGAACAATCACAGCCAAAGAAAAATTTATATATAATTTTAAATTTTTTGTGGCAAATAATTGAATTATTCGACTATAAATTCTAAGTTGTTAGTATTTAACACCTTACATATTTTGTCACATCTTTGTTGTCACTATATCATAGGTTTATTAGAGACAATAAAATTATTGTCACCAATTGTTCATATTATTAGTGACAAAAATAAATATTACAATTAAATTCTAACTTCTATAGCTAAAATTTATAATATTAACTACAAACTTTTATTTGTCGCTATTGAGACAACATATTTTTTGAGACGAAATTATTTTGTATTCAAGAATAAATTTTGAAGATTTGTCAAGGATTAGATACATCATTTGTGACGAAATGTTGTGTCACTGGTAACTTTAAATACGTGGCTGACAGTACTCAGTAAATGGCGCCAACTTCATTTTTTGATGAAAAATTTTAGCGGACAAAACTTCTCCACAAACTTTTATGATTCGTCACTAAAAGTATATGTCTGATATATTTAAGGACGAAAAGTAATTTTTCACTAATAGTAAATAATTAGTGACGACTTTTATGTGTAGTTAATTATTTCGTAGCGGTATATCATATTTGTTATAGGCAACGTATCTTATGCAAGTTGTTTGCTTTCAGAACAATGGCCGAAGAGGATGTGTTAGAGCACATATGAGACTCCACCAAGCTGAAGCAAGCTTGGAATACAAAATGGTACAAGGCTCCAACTCTTAGAGAGTGAACTAATCTCGACAGGGCAATGCAACATGACAATTGCACAATACTTTCATAAGGTGAACATTTTATGTCGAGAGATTTCATAGATAGATCAACAAACTCCAATTAGAGAGACATTTATGAAGCGGATTATCATCAATGGTCTGAAGTCTGAAAATAGAAGCGTCATTTGTGTGGTACAAAAATGACCCATATCCAAGTAGTTAAACACAAATACAACCATACATAGACTACCATGTGACAAATATAAAACAATAAACAACACTATTCTTTCATGGAGTTTACACACGAACTATTAGTATACTAGAGTTCTACCAAAACCAACCAATATTAGTCTTTGTACCAGATGTGGTATTTGAGCCAACATTTTGCATTTCATTCAACTCTGCTATTTGAGAAAACTGTTAGTATTTCGAATTTTTAACCAAACTAAGTCATTATATAAAACAATTTACCAAAGTAATACAATTTTCTTAAATTTTACAAAACTAGAATAAACGTATTTCATGGTAACGTCTTAGGGTATATTTTATTTTTTTAAAACTAACAGCATTAGGTTGATATACGTCACTTGTAAGTAACTTTTTACTTTTAAAACGTCATTTTCAGTAACGTTTTACTCCTAAAACGTTACTGTGAGTAACGTTTTAGGAGTAAAAACGTTACTGTGAGCAACGTATATTCATCTAGCGCCATCAACTTTTAAAAAATAAAATATATCCTAAAACGTTACTGTGAAATACGTTTATACTAGTTTTGTAAAATTTTAGAATAACATATTATTTTGGTGAATGACTTTATATAATGACTTAGTTTAGTTAAAATTTCTAGTATTTCTATACTTGTATGGCCTGAGCGTATCAGAAATCAGAAGCGATAATGCAGAACACCATCACAATGAACAATAATATTTGAAACTCACAAGTTAAGTAAAAAGGTTCATTGTCTGAGATTATCAAGACGATGTCAAATACATATACTTCTTTTTTTGGTTTCCCTTACATTCATTATAAGTGATACCCTAATGAAGTAAACAAGCTTACAAAATATAGTAGACAAAACAAATAACCTTTATATATATGACATTATATTGAGCCCATTATGTGTATACAATCCACAAATCCAATAATTGGGTATAACTCAGCAATTTTATAACACTTAACCTGACAATTACAACGAAGCACCTCCGCAATATAACTCAAGGATAACAATCAAGAACAAAAGAACCTCACTTTAGTCATTCTCTTTTCCCACCTTAAGAGCAATAGCAACTTTTAAGTATCCAGACTCCATGCATGAAGGCCTATACATGCAATATACCTAAAGGTATGATAAATCATGCATTCAATAAAATAGGTCTATTTGATCAATTTATAGGAAACCTAGCCTATGTGGTGTCACGCTTCAATTGATTAACCTTTCCCATGAGCTTCCCATTATTTTATAGAAAACTTTGATGATAAAGCACCAATATTTCTTGGGCTTTCACCTCCCTTGCATAACAATGTCTACCATTAAGCCCCAGGTGACTTTGGAGGGTTTTAGAGCTTCCTTCATCTGTTTTTTTCATTCAAAAGTGGAAAGAATAATAAGAACTTTATATAACTGGGTTGTTGACTTCCTTTATCCCTCTATAGTAGTTGTGCATGCGCCTATGAATTATTAATATCCTTTCACCAATTTTTTCTAATTTTTGGAATTTCGCACACGATGACCTTGACTAATGACGTGTGTATTTACAACTACTCTGCAATATAGGCCTATACCTCATTGATCCTACAACGTCAGGATCTTGTAGTGCCTAGGAGGATTGATGGCAACCATGAATTTATCATTGAACTTGAGGGTTTTGATATGATTGATGTATTTTTACATCTTATTTTTTTGGGAAAATGCCCAAGTAGCCCCTCAACCTATGCCCGAAATCTCAGAGACACACTTATACTATACTAAGTCCTATTACCCCTGAACTTATTTTATTAATAATTTTTTATCCCTTTTTAGCTTACGTGGCACTATCTTGTGAGCCCAACAATGGTTGACTTTTTTTTTCGAACTAGTGCCACGTAGGCTAAAAAGGGGTAAAAAATTACATTTAAAATAAGTTCAGGGGTAATAGGACCTTAGTATAGTATAAGTGTGTCTCTGAGATTTCGGGCATAGATTGAGGGGTACTTGGATATTTTTCCTATTTTTTTCTAATTAATGAATTTGACCTCCAAATATTTTAAATTTTTATACTACAGACTTAATCCACATCATGAGACTCAAAAAGACACTACATATACGATTGAAAAGTTTTTTGGGGGTGAGATTCCACAATCATCCAGGAGACAATTATTAATGAGTTTAAGAAATATATGAATTTATCAATTAATTTAAAACTATATGTATTGTGATTAATTTCTAATATGACATATTTTAAAAACAAATCTAGAAAACTGTTTATGACATCGTCTTCATGATAAACAGATCAAAATTAACTTTGACAAAAGAGCAAGACATAGAATAGCAAACCCAATATTTTATGATGATCGGATAAAAGGTAGAATTCTCAAGTGTTGTAAATCAAATTTTTGATGGATCCATGCCGACACTGGACTAATCATAAGTTTTATAAGAAGAGGAGATAACATAAATCAATTAATTTTTATGCTCACCGTTGTTGTGTTTCTGTCTTCATATATACACATTCAATTACCACACTAGTTCCTTTTTGTCCTCGTTTGAGACACTTAGTATTTCAAATGTAGATGAGGAACATACTGACGTGACAGAGCCTTTCCTCTTTCCTTCTTTTGTTTATGCTTTAAGGTATTATTGGGTTATGCCCCTAGACTCTTGCATACTTATTTGAATAAGATACTAGATCTTGAGAGACAGATTATGCTATTTAATTGTTTCTGGACATGAAGTCGTTTTTCGTGTTACTATTATTCATACCGGATATTATATTTTTGTTTGTAGATTGTTTTATGCATTACATAACTATTAGGATTCTTCTATTATAGTATACTAGGGAATTTGGCCGCGCTTCGCGCGGTCTTTAAAATATATATTAAAGGATTACTTTTTTCCAATCAATTATATAGTTCTCTGTATTTTCAAACGTAATACTATCACTTTATTTTTTTTACTTATATATTAATTATGAAGTTTGTTTTGAGATGACGATTGAAATGAAACTTAACAAATTTAACATCTATAACCTATTAAATGAGGGATAGTACAATATTAATCAATATGTGAAATGTCAATATATATTTCTTTTGTAATTTTATGTTTGAACACGTAGTTAATATGTCACTTTCTACATTTTGTTGGAATATCAATGAGTTTGAATCTTTATATTACAAACATATACTGCGATATATTTCTTTTCTTGAGTATATAAGAATTATATTATAAAGTAACTGAAAAATATTAATGAAATATATCTACACATGTTATTATTCTTTTTCATATTGATATAATAAAACTCCTTTGAATATTTCATTTGTCAATCGTTTTTGTTCCTTTTTCAAATATACAATTTAAATTTTTATGATTTTTGCATGAATCACATCTATTGATATTTTAGATTCTTTAGTTGCATTTATATCAAAAATAATTGTTATCATTTGTCAAATTTGCTTTTTCAGAATGTTATCCAAAATGTGACGCCATTATTAAGTTCAATATATTCAACCATGAATGAGAATGTGTGTTTTTTTTAAAAAATTATTAACCTTTTTACTATATTTTAATCTATATCTTTTATATGAAATATAAAGATAAATAGATTTATATAAACTACGTAAAAATATTTGATAGATAATAAACCTCTTCACATATTATATGTATAGAATAATAAAATTCAAAAGTTAATTAAATTAAATACTTTGATAATATGCTTTCATTTCAAATATACTTCTTGCATTCTCAAATCAATGATTGCACCTCCTTCTATATGAAATTAATATATGGACCCCTAAGATATATAAACATTACTTAGTATATTAAAATAATTTAAAATCTTAATCATAATTAATCAATACTCATATGAAAAGTTTTTTATGTACAAAATTTTGTGCTTTATTTTTATAATATATTAAAAATCAAATCAATTATTTTTATAATATATTAAAAATCAAATCAACTTATTTAGTCAATTGTATTAATCTTTTATTTAAAATTTTCAAAAGATACATATTTATCATAAATAAATTAATTTATCAAATGCATGAATAAATTTTTTTGGCATATATTATTTGTCCTATTTTTAAATTTCATAAAATATGTACTAAATATTTCTATTCACTATTTTATTTATTTTGATCTATTAATTATACTTCAAAAGAGTTAAAAAAAATATGATTTTCATAGTATATAAAATACAAGTATTTAATATTATAAATATTTGCGTGGAGCGCAATTAACGTATAAGTAAACCAAAGCAAAAAGAGAACAATTTTGACTAAAAGATTTACAAAATCTTCATTTATGGGATCAATATTTTCATTTATTAGATTTTGTTTTCAATTACTTTTTCCAGTTCATATAAAATAAAACGTGAAATAAAAAAATCGATAAACTAAAGTGGGATAAAAAATAAATAAATAAAATTATAAAAACGTGGTTCATCAAATTATACTATTTTTTTCAATTGTTATTTTTTATGTTGGCAAACAAATTAAATATCTTTTATCTTAGTTCATATATATATATATATATATATATATATAAAAGACATTTTCCTCATCATGAGTACATCAAATGTGAATTAAAATACATTAACATTTGCCTCAAAAGATTGTCTTACAATACACATTTATATAGATATTTATTAAGAAACACAATAAATTATCATAAGTTTACACATTTAAAATTTGAGAGCTATGAGGAGTTATAAAGATAATGGAAATATAAACTTAGACACTAAGATTCTGTGGTCAAGAATTGATCTCTTCAACATGGGTAACTAAAAAGCAAGAAAAAATCAATATGCATAATTCATAAGATTTTCCTATATCATGAGTACATCAGATATGAATTAGAATACAATAACATTTGCTTAAAATAGGATTGTCTTACAATACACTTTTAAAATTTGAGAGTTATGAGGAGTTATAGAGATTATAGAAATATAAGTTATAAATATAAAGAGATGTATATTTCTAGTTATGAGGAGTTATAGAGATTATAGAAATATAAGTTATGAATATAAAGAGATACATATTTCTTAGTTTAAGAAGGGAAATTAATGGGATTAATTTAAGGGAATGCTAAATTTAAAGTTCTAATTATGTTTGTAAGATTAGTTTCTCCCTTATCTATTTAATAGGAGAAAATGAAAAGGAAAGAAACTGAAAATGTTATTAATAGCAAATTACAATAAAAAAAAAGTTCTCTATTCGAAATTAATTTTATTAGTCACAAATTCACATATATTCTCATATGGTTTCATTAATAACTTAAAAAATGCAAACTTTATATGTTTAATTAAAACAACAACAATGTAGCGTATTCTTACAAAGTGATATCGGGTGTGCTCAATTCGAATATAGCATTAAAAATATTTAATACTAAAAAACATATTTATTTATTTATTTTGTGATTGATTACTAATATACTAAACCATATCATATACTTTTAGAGACAAAAATATTCAGTAGATATTAAAAAAGTGTACCATAGGTGATATACTTTTAATTCAACCATGGAAAATCTAAAATATTAATTATATATATACATATATATACAAAAACAAAAATGTGCATTTTTTCATCTTCAACAACAACAATGAATGAAATAATCATTTTTTGTTCAAAATGAAGAAATAAAATAAAAGAGAACAAAATAATGTTAATTGAAATCAAAATAATAAAACAATGAATCTTCAAAATGTTTGAAAATCAATCAAACTTTTATACTACTACAACTCTCTATGCATGAATCTCCAAGATAATTAAGTTTATTTCTTCATTTTGTTGAACTTGTACCAAATAATGTGATGAATCTTTCAAGAATTTACCGATGATCTTCATCCAAGTGAAGATCATATCGTGACATCATCATTTCAATGTTTTTTTATTACTTAACTACTTGATTGATGAAGAAAAAAATGAAGAAAATAAAATTAAAAGATTATACTACTAAAAAGAAAGAATGAGAAAATAGAAATGAACATGCAACATCTCCATAGATGATCGGTATTTATAGATAAAATAAGTAACAAAAATAGTTAAAAGAGAATTGAAAAGACATGTTATTTAAGTAGAGAATATCAATGGATGGGGTTTTTTGTAACTCATTTCATATAATTACAATATTAAATATGATTGAATTTTATAATTAATAAAAAAAATGTTTTATGAAAATAATGAAAAAAGAAAAGAAAAAAAAAGAAACAAATAGAGGCCATATAGAGGTGCCACATCAGCGATTTTGGATTCAGATTTATATATATATATATATATATATATATATATATATATATATATATATTGATTCTTAGCAAATCTTTTATTGATATTTTTTATCTAATAAGATGAATGTTGGTTGAATTGACATGGATAGATGCTTGTTGAGTGTCAATCACAATTGTTGATGGGAAAATATTAATTTATTTTCTATTTCATGATAAATGATAATTCTCAATATTATTTACGAAAAAAGCTTAAAATACTTTCGAAATATTGAAAATGGTATAAAAGTACCCAACATTCAACTATTGGCTCCAAAATGTCCTTCTCATCCACCTTTGGGTTAAAAATTGACCAATTATTTAACGGTTTTAAAATTAAATTGTTTAAATATTTTTAAAAATACTTGGGCTCAACTATTGGTTATAATCTAATTTACTAATATAATTTTTAACTCAACCCGCTACCCACTAATTACTAACTAAACTCCACCTAATCAATAAACCAATTATAATATCGAAATCACCATAAACACTACTAAAACACGACATAAATATAGATTTCTTAAAATGACATCCAAAATTATTCGAGTTCGAATCGAAACCCCAATTAATTTTAAGTTGACCGCTTTTTTAGGAAGACACTTTCAATAGGATTCTCTTTCAAGTTTGAATTCGAAATTTATGATTAAAGGTAAAGAAGTAGTACATCCCGAATTAATTCATGCATTTTTTTCAATATAATTTTATAAAATTTATGATTTGTTTTAAAACCTTTAATATATTATTTTAAAAAAAAGTTATCTATGAACATAACTGAGATGAAAGAATCATTAAGATTAACATAGTCAGACTTTTAAGTTTATCAGTAATTTTTATTTAGACACTTTAATGTATGATAATTTACTTCTATAGATATTTTCACCTCACATTTTTTAAAACACTCATTGTCATTAGCTTTCCTGTTGTTGCATTAATAATGTGACGGATTTATTAATTTTGTGGGGTTCAATTAGTAATAAATGGGCAATGGATTTACTTATAAATTATACTGACAAGTTAAGTTATAACAAATAGTTGAGTGCCACGTATTTAAAAAATACATAAATAGTTTGAATTTAAAACTGTTAAATAAGTGGTCAATTTTGAACCCAAATGTGGATGACAAGGGTATTTTGGAGCCAAAAGATGGGTGGAAAGGGTATTTTGGAGCCATAAAGTGGATGGAGGGTAATTTTGTACCATTTCCACTGATTCGAGTGTATTTTAAGTCATTTACCGTATTATTTACAGACCACGTTCATAAAGGTTGAGAAAATATCACAATTTAAGATTCTAATAATTAATATTTATATACCATAATATTAAACATAGAATAAAACTAATGTTTCTCCATGAAAAAAAAGTGAAAATATAATAGGTATAGCAATAATTATGTCTCCAGTTTTCTGCTTCTCCATTAAGCAACAAATTTGGAAATCAACTATCATATTTCATTTATATGTTATTAATAATTATCAAATTCAATTAGTTGAGCATTGGTTCATAATAATATTCTCATATCGACAAGACTAAAGTCACTAACAAAGGCACAGACAAAATGATACATGAAACTCAAACTGAAAGATGTTTTCAGTGTGATAAAAAACAAACCCCCTTGAGTAGTCGTTTAGTATAACACAATTAAACAATACTACTCTAATTTATATGAAACTCATTAAAATTAGTAAACTACCATTAGTGTCAAAATTTGAAGTTGTAACATATTGTAACTTAAAATAACTAAGAATAAGCTAAGAAACTAAGAATAATCATTTTTGGAAATATATAGGGAAATATGGAAAAAATTCCTAATTTTAAAAAGTGAGTTTTGGTCATTTTCAAACAGCTATAACTCCCAGTTCAGGAGGAGTTAAGGTGATTTATTTATATGGTTGGAAAACCCTTGGAAAGATCTTTCTAACAGAGCTACTTTTGCGCATTATCAATGTCGTATGAGGGAGATATGACTTTCGGAGGTCGGGCTATTGGACTGTGGAAAGTCAAATTCGGATTTTAGTAAGGGTTAAGTAGTCTTTTCAGTATAGTGTTTCTTATTCATTTTAAGGATCTATTAGGGATAAAACCAAGTCCCAGTTCAAATTTATAAAAGTTGAGAATGCTTAAGGCTCGGAGAAAGAGAGAGGAGAAGTGAAAGATCAAGAATTCTTCAAGAACGCTAAGATTTCGCTAGTGGAATTCGTCACGGTTGACCCCTATCGAGGTATATAATATCTTTTTGTGTTGGGTTCATTCACTCACACACCAATATGTTTAATTCATCATGTTTTGTGATGTGTGAATGATAAATCTTGATGTTCTTGATGAACAATTGTTGAAATCATGTTGGTAGAGTTGTAGTGTACCTTTAGTGGTTCTGATTCATGTTTTCGGGTTGTTTTAAAAGTTTAAACTATTGAGTATTGAGGATATTTTTTTATCCTAAGTTTTTGGGGGAATATCCATGGGAGTTTAGAAGGTTAAGAATAGATAATCGGAGAAAAAAAAAGTCGGAAATCCCACATTGGGGCGCCGCGCCTACAAGAGCCCCTCAGGGAAGCATCTGTTTGACAGGGCCTGGTGCGCCTCGCCAGCCAGAGTCCCTTAGGAAAGATTCTGTCAGTCAGTCTTTGGCGCCCTGCGCCTCTCAAAGCGCTAAGATCACTTGGAGATCCTATTTTCCTCCATTTTTCGTATGAGTTCCTAAGTGATGTACCTATAAATCCTAGTTAATTTCAACACTCTAAAGTACATCAAAACATCATGAAATTATTCATAACATGAGATCATGATCCTTGAATGCAATAATCCTATTGAAGGAAAGTTAAGATCGAAGTCAAAGAAGTTAAGAGTCAAGTCTAAAAGTTTAGAAGCAAGTCATAGTGATTTCTTAAAGTTTTCAAGGGTCTTAAACAAAAAAAATTTACTTTATTTTAAGGCTCAAGGTACAAGTTGAGAAAAGAGTAAAGTGTTGAGTCTAAATCTTAAAAGTCATATGGGAACTAAGCGTTCCCGAGAATTAAGTTTCAAGTAAAGCAAAGAGGAAAGTGTGAGTTCAGTTCTCAAAAGATATAAGGGAACGAAGTAGTACCTAAGAGTTACAAATGCTTTCACATTTTGAGAAAGAGGGAAAGCTACACTTCCACATAGACTTTGTCTAGTTTTACAAAAGGGGAACTATCATTGCCAAGAGAGCTTTTAAAGCTAAATTTGAGCAATTACCTCAAACAAGAAAAGAAATTATTTTCAAAACATATGAGCTAAGTACTTTGGGAGTATTATTGACGACCAATATTGGGATGCTAGTTTATATCAAATCAAGTCTCCTGAAACCATGTAGCCAGCATAGTTAGATAAAAGGGTCATACTTTTTAGATGACATTTTAGTGATTTTTAGCATAGACTAGTGGATCCCCTTGGTAGTTTAGGTTCTATACAAAATGCAAGGTATATGGAGGTCTTTTTGCAACGTGAGGTAAGACGGTGTACCCTCGCTTAGGCCTATAGTGGTGGTTGTTTGTTAGAGACTCCTCCACAAAAACTTTATTACTTTCATATATAAGTAAAGTTGAGTTTATAATTGCATTACCCTTTAATAAACTAAGTGTTTTCACTATTATTACCAAGCTTTATATGTGTGTGTGTGTATGTGTGTGTGTGTGTGTGTGTGTGTGTATATATATATATATATATATATATATATATATATATATATATATCTTACGTATGTCATTAGTGCTTTGTTTTGACTTATGACTTCTTGAGTTGAGCAGAGCCAAGGTAAGTTCATTCTTACTCCTTTCAAGCTTAGTAGTTGTTTTTTAGCATTACAACTCGCAAACTCATACATTCAATGTACTAATGCTAGTTTGCCTGCATCTTTTCATGATGTAGAAGCAGGTAACCAGGATCAACACCCACCGCCTCATTCATACAAATTGAGCATCCAAAGTTAGTGGTGATTCTCCTTGCTTTTGGAGGACCCGTTATTGCTTTCAGTATTTCCTTATAGATTTTTGAGGGGTTTGTCCCAACATTCATCTTAGTAGTAGTAGAGGCTTCCTAGACAAATAGATAGCCAGTCACTAAGTTTGTGTCTCTCTTTAATTTCATATATACTTATATTGTTTTTAAGACATAAGTGTTATTTAAAGTGATTTTCTTGAGAATGTTTCCATGTCTTCCGCTAATTTAAGTAAGTCAGGCAAAGGGTTAGCTCAAGGCCAGTAATGATCGTAGGGTGCCGGCTACGTCCATAGTGTAGGCTCTAGCCGTGACAAACTTGGTATCATAACACAGAGTTCAAGAGTCCTAGGGAGTCTATGAAGTCGTGTTTGTAGTGTCTTAATCATCGTGTGAAGCACGCCACATCTATAATAAGGTGCCTACAAGATTTAGCAAATTCTCACTTCTTTCATACTCATTTCATGTGTTAGATTTTATCTCTAAAAGTGTCCCTCTAATTCCTGTTTTGACATGTTTCAGATCATCATGCCCCCATGAATAGTAGCTAGAGGCTGTCCAGCATGACGGAATTTCGATGAATGATATACCGTGGTTTCACGGTATTATTAATACTTTTTCCTTAAGTTTAGTGTGTCCAAAAGCCTTTTTGTGCTAATTTTTATATAAGTTTCTCTTTGTTTTGCAGGAACTCTGTCCAAAGCTAAATGCGGAGATTTTGAGTGAAGAATTGCAGATGAGACCACCTACGGAGCTTATGACAGTCAGTCGTGCTTGTGACGGTCCGTAGGTAGCAGCGTAGTGCAGCTGCTGAAGGAAGATGGGGAAGTCTGACCAAGTGTGGGATTACGAAGCTTGTGACGGTCCATCGTGGCTATGACGGTCCGTCCTGCAGGTTCGTCGTAAAGATCATAGAAGTGATCCCAGTACCCTGATTTCAAGAGTTGAAGTGTTTTGATACGAAAACCCTCGACAGACTGCTGTGCCTATGATGGTCCGTCATACTTGTCGTCGAGGGGAATGAAGATAGCAGCAGAAGAAATTGCACAGGTATGGGACGACGGAGTCCATGACGGTCCGTCGTGACCATGACGGTCCGTCGTGACCACGACGGTCCGTCGCAAGGTCCGTCGACCCAGTCGCATTTTCGCAAATTTCAGGCAATTAGAATCCTTGTTTAATTAGATTTTTATTTTTTATAAATAGTTCAAAAAACCTCATTTTTGAGGTTAGACTCTATGAAGTTAGACTCTATGAGATTAGACATCAGATTTTTAGACTTTGTGTATTAGTGTTGGATTTTGAGATTCTTGCAAGTGATTTTTTGGATATTAATCAAGCAAACTTTGGATTTTATTCTTTCTCATTGAAGTAAGTACATGAATTCGTATTTAATATATTTGAATATTGTGTTTATGGCTATGAGTAACTAAACTCCATAACTAGGATTGTGGGAACCATAGGCAAATAATGAGATAAACCCTAACTAAAATAACAATTCTAGATTAGTGTCTTGCATGTATTAATAATTCTTTCGTTTAGAAGTCTTTTTAACGGATGACCAACGTTAGAACTTGCCTTAATGCTACTTGCCGGACCAAGGAGGTAGCTAATAGGAAAAGAATTATTAACATAGATTTAGTGTATACTATCTAATAGGCTAGTATTGATTGGTACGAGGTAATAACTTAGTCAAATATCGAATACGATGCTTAATATGAGGTAAGGACAAGGGTTAAGATAGCAACACACGTAGCCGAACCAAGGTGCAGAGTGAGATTTTCTAGATGCCGGACCAAGGATTTAGAAATACATAACTTATCACTTTGCATGCAAGATACTAGGAATGAATTGTTATAGTTAAGAGTTATCAAGTTATGAACTTGTGGGGAACACGTAAACCCTAGTTACATTGATTAATTGATTAAAACCAAACATTAAAAGCTGTCAAGTGTCTCTTTCAAGTTCGTTAGTTATTTTCACTTATTTAGAGATAGAAACCCCCTTTTTTATGTTTTTACTTTCCAAGGAAGTCATTGATCAAACAATAGTAATAATAGGTTGAAGTTAAGTCTAGACTATTTTCCTCGTGGGAACGATCCCAACCTCACTAGTTGGGTTATTTACTTGACACGACCGCTTTACTTCTTATTCGAGAAGTAAGTTTGAGCATATCAAATTTTGGCGCCGTTGCCAGGGATTTTAGCTTTTGGATTAACTTGAACTTATTACTATAGTTTAGTTGATATTTTCTTGATTTTACTTTGTTTTATTGTTTTTGATTTCTTTTCAGAACTATCCTCCTTGTATGCCAAATACACGGAGAGGAAGAGAACCATTGTTTCCCTACGATCATGAGTTAGAGCGTACACTGTGCAATATGAATCGAAACTTGGGAATAAATGATGAGGATCTGAACTAGAACATCCCAGCTCCGGTTGATGTTCATGGTCAGATGTTACCCGATGCTCCGGGTGAACATCAACAGAGGGGACAAAATCCTGTTCCACGGCCCCAAGCATACTACAGAGGGTATGATAACATAGCAGACTCTGATGGGCCACTTGTCTTGCCCCCTCTACCCACAGGCCACACTTTTGTGGTAACTAGTAGCCTGATGCAAATGCTCACTGCCAGAGGTTTGTTTTCAGGGCTACCTTCTGAGGATCCACATGCCCACATAGCTAAGGTAAGGGCAGTGTGTAAAAGTTGTGTGGGGAGGCATGATTTGGATCTAGATGTAATAGGTCTGAGAGTGTTTCCTCTCTCACTGACAGGAGAGGCTTCTATATGGTTCACTAAGCTCCCATACAACTCAATCTTTACTTGGAACCAATTAAGATATGTCTTCTTAGCACGCTACTATCCGGTCTCCTAGAAACTAAACCACAAAGATAGAGTGAACAACTTTGTGGCACTACCAGGAGAGTCAGTTAGTAGTTCTTGGGATAGATTCACCTCATTCTTGAGAAGTGTTCCAAATCACCGTATAGATGATGAGTCACTGAAAGAATACTTCTATCGGGGACAGGATGATAACAACAAAGCTGTGTTGGACACTATAGCAGGTGGATCACATAGAGAATGCCCTTATGCTAAGATTGCTGAAAAATTAGAGAAAATCTCCCGAAATAACAAAGCTTGGAGTACTAGGAAGTCTCATACAGGGAGAAACACCTTCGCAGTGCAGTCCACTCACAACCCAGCCACAGATGAGATTTGGGAAGAAATGGCTCAAATGAGAACTGAGCTTGGGTTGGTACTAAAACATGTCACAGGGGGTGCAAAAAAGATAAATGCAGTCAACTACTTGGCTAAACCACCACCTCCAAATGATTAGTGTTATTATAAGGAGGATTCCTATGCAGTCAATGAAAAGATGGGGGGTTTCCGACCAAGTGCCCAAGGCTCTAATCAGGAGAATTGGCACAAAGGTTATGGGAACCAAGGTCGGAACTATGGTAACTACAATCGTGAGGGTCATTATGTCCGATATGGAAACTACAATCGCGACAACAACTTCAACAGGGGTAACTATGGTAATAGAAACGATAGGAATGGACCCTATGTTCCTCCTCAAAATCGTGAAGTTACTCCTAGGGATGGTGGAGGTAGTATGTCGCGAGTTGAGGATATGTTGCATAAAATGATGAGGAGGTTCGATGCTAGTGATGAGCACATTAAAGAGTTGAGGTTTGATTTAGCTAGTATTGGGCAAAAAGTTGATACACATGCAATTTCGATTAAGCAGATCGAGTTGCAAATTGCCCAATTATCTGCGACAGTAAACACACGGCAACCGGGCACTCTTCCTAGCAACACTGTCCAAAATACAAAGAATGATGCACACTGTATGGCAATCACTACTCGGAGTGGCAGGCAAACCATTGACCCACCTATGCCATCTACTGAGGAAAATGTGAGAAAGGATAATGAGAATGTAGTAAAGGGTAGTGGTGAAGCAGAGGGAAGTAATGGAAAAGATGTAGAAGTACCTATCAAGGTAATTCCCATGCCTAGACCACCACCACCCTTCCCTCAGAGATTAGTGAAAAAGATCGAGGATGGTAAATACCGGTGCTTCATAACAATGTTGAAGCACCTCTCTATCAATGTCTCTTTGGTAGAAGCTCTAGAACAAATGCCCGGTTATGCCAAATTTATGAAAGATCTGGTCACCAAGAAAAGATCGGTCACTTTTAAGGATGATGATAGATTGCAGCATTGTAGTGCTATTGCTACAAGATCCATAGTACAAAAGAAAGAAGATCCGGGTGCGTTCACTATTCCTTGTACAGTTGGGTCATTACATTTCGCGAAAACATTATGTGATCTGGGGGCAAGCATAAATCTAATGCCCCTCTCGATTTACAAGAAATTGGGTTTGGGGGATCCAAAACCCACTGCGATGCGGCTACTGATGGCTGATCGGACAGTGAAACGGTCCATAGGGATACTCCATGATGTGCTAGTAAAAGTGGAGTCATTCATCTTTCCGGCTGATTTTGTTATTCTTGATTGCGAGGTCGATTTTGAAGTGCCTATTATTCTTGGGAGGCCATTCCTTCCTACAGGTAGAGCACTAGTTGATATGGAGAAGGGACAGATGACATTTTGGCTGAATTATGAAGAAGCGACTTTTAACGTTTGTAGGACCATGAGGCAGATTGGTGAGATCCAATCGATATCTGCCGTATCCCACAAAGAAAAGATGAAGAAGGAGACTGAACAGAAAAATGCAAAACAAGATTTTATGGTTGGGGATTTGGTGCTTGTAGACAGTTCTGGGGTGCCTTTTCTTCCGGGCAAGCTCAAGTCTAAATGGACTGGCCCCTACTTGATTACCCAAGTATTCCCTCATGGAGCAGTTGAGTTAAAATCCAAGGAGGGAGTGTGGTTTAAGAGGAATAGAGATAGAATAAAACTCTAATTTAGGCCTAAAACATCGGGGAATAAAGTGATAGAGGCATACCATCTTGATGAAGTCTGAGTAATCAAGGGTCCCCAGTCTTGCCGCGACATTAAATCAGGCGCTAGTTGGGAGGCAACCCAATACTTATAGTCTTTTTAGTAATGGTAGAATTTTTCTACTAATGAGTTTTTAAATTTGCAGGCCTATCACCAAGAAATTCTGCAGAAAATTACTCTGCAGCAGTCACTGACGGACACATCGACGGACCGTTGCGCCTGCGACGGACCGTCGTATTTAGCCGTCGTACCAGGTTCGTTTTTCTGTTGTTTTGACACTAGGGCACACACGACGGAACCAACGACGGGCCGTCACAACTGCGACGGACCGTCGTCGGGGAACTGTCGTGTGATTAATGAGGTATACCCGACCCGACCCGGCTGGACCCTTTTCTAAAATCAGACAGTTTAAACTCCCCACCCCTCCATATTTCACCCCATTACTTTCTTATTTCTCCCATTACTCTCTCTTTTTAACTTCCCCATTCCCTACCACCGATCATTGCCCTCTCACAAGTCTCCAAAGCCCTAAAGTGTTATCTACTAGTTGAAACTGCTGCTGTGAGTGTCTACCTTGCCACCGAGTACTTTTGTATCTGTTTTTTTCCATTTCTACAGTATGTGTCTCTAATTTATACTCATTTATCTTGCATTTTTGTTACTAGTTAGTATTAAGCTTAGTTCCTCGTAGTATTTTAATTTCTTTATATGATTCTGCCTGACCTAGGTTACAAATGTTCGAAATTACCATGTTTACCACCGTAGACATAGGTGCTTTTGCATTGCTAGTTTACTAGGTAGTTGGGTTAGACACATGTAGGTCCAAAACACTACAAGGTTGATGTGGGTTCATCAGGATTTCTTAGGGTACCTTTAGTTCTGTCACTGTCATTCAGAATGAGACCTCGATGACGGACCGTCGTAGCCACGATGGACCGTCGCAGTGTCTGTTGCACAAGCCCTAGCACCCTTGTCCTACCGGACACATGTGACGGATCGTCGTCCTCGCGACTGTCCGTCCTGCACAACCGTCATGCTAGAGAGAGACCCTGTTTCTAAGGGTCTCTCATTTTTTTCCCAAGTGTCCTTCAACAGACACATGTGACGGACCGTCGTACCCACGACGGTCTATCCTGCATGACCGTCATAACGGTCAGAGACCCCTCTCCTAAGGGTCTCCATAATTTTTCCCAAGTGTCCTACGACGGACATCTACAACGGACCGTCATAACTGTGACGGTCCGTCCTGCACACACCGACGGTCCGTCCTGCACACACCGTCATGCTAGTCAGAGACTCTCCTTCACGGTTCTCTATTTATACAGAGTCCAAGTACAACACGACGGACCTCACGACGGTCCGTCATAGTCACGACGAGCCGTCACCAGGCCCGTCGTGTGTCACTGTTTCTACAGCAATTACATATTATTTTCACTATTTTATTTCATATGGTTTCCCTTGTCTTGTTTGCCACTACTCGTACTAATAGTGATCCTTTGCAGGTACTATTTACTATGACACCCAAGCAAGACCGAACCTACGCACACCGGCGATCAAAGTCTGTTGCCCCGTCTGCACGCTTGATCATCGGCTCTGATGATAAGCGGGACCCTGAGTATGTGCCCCCAGGCACTTCCACACCTTCCCGTGCTGCACGTGCTCCCAGAGCCACACCCAAGACGGTGGCGTCGGGCGTAGTCACTGCCTCCCAGTCTGATGAGGAGCGCACACTGACCGGCACACCCTCTGGGTCAACCACAAATGAGGAAGGAGCGTCTGTCTCCCTAAGAGTATCATGGTCCGAGGAAGCTTCTGGCTCTGCTGAGGTTCCCGCACTCGCCACTGCTGCAGCGTCAGCCTCAACTGATGAGGCTGATAGTTCAGACTCTACATCCGGTGCACCAGCTCAGGTCCCCACCCCAGCCTCTGACCAGCCAAACCAGTGGTGTGTCGATGGCCAGTTTCAAGTTTACACCGACGCCAAGTTCCTGACTGATAAAAGAGTAATGACTCGAACACTCACCTTCGAGTGGTGGGTACTTACAAGGAGTCTCCCAACGATGCCAGAGATCCACAACCTCTTCACCAAGCATCGCTTAGAGTGGACAGCACGTCCGTTGGGACGATACAACGAGGAAATGGTCCGAGAGTTCTACGCATCCTACGTAGCGACTCTCCGATCACAGATCGATAGGCGGGCTACTCTCGCTAAACAGGCCCCACTGGAGAAGGTTCGAGTCCGAGGCGTGCAGGTTGACATTTCCCTGCCAGCCATCCGCCGGTTTCTATACGGCGAGAGTGCAGATGCTACTCGGACCCCCATCACTACCGAGTTTGACTACCGCTGGCAGATAGTAAAGGATGGACAGTTCTTGCGCGAGCCAGCACTGAGAGAGACCACCAAGAAGTGGATGGCCCTGCACCTGTCAGTCGATGGAGAGGGTGCCGATTGGGTCACTGATCCGAAGGGGGCCATCAAGAAGGCCAACCTCACGTTCATAGCAAAGTTCTTGTGGCTGCTCGTCCATCACTGCCTTTCCCCCACAGCTGTTGATAACATTGTGACCTGGGATCGATCAGTGTTGATGGAGGCAATGATAGCCGAATTCGAGGTGGACTTCACATGGTTTCTCCAGGCAGTCATGCACGAGAGGGAATTCAAGGTCACTCCCACCTACCCCTTCCCGTGTATGATCTTTGCCCTTTGTAGGTCCGCAGGTGTGCTCATATGGCACGTCGATCAGCTTAAAACCCCGCAAGGCACTGTAGACGTCTAGCTCCCGCACTGCAGAGATAGCAGGAGTCATTACTGATGGTGCGGATGTTGCTGAGGACACCACTGAGGGTGTCCAGATTGCAGAGGATGTGGGTTCCGGGGAACCGTACCCACCAGCTTGCTAATCGACGGTGCTTTGCGCCACAGGTTTGCTTCACCTACCACTCTAATATCTAGATTTTTTTATGCATTGGGGACAATGGCATGCTTTTTTGTTGGGGGTGGGGTAAATGGAAAGTGAGTGTTAGGGTGAAGTCTGAGTAGCCCAACTCACTATCCTCTTTTGGGGTTTTCTTGCTTGTGTTCTTTTTCCCCAAAAGACTAAGTACTTTTTCTGTTGAACCGGCATGTTTATATCTTTTGTACATAGTTTAACTCTGAAGCTTGATGGCTAAAATGATATCCTGATAAAATGGGAAAATGTTGCATGACTAGGCATAGTAACTAATAATTTTGTGGCTCTAAGCATGAAATAGAGTTACACCATTGTATTACCCTAAGTCTTCAATTCGAACTAGGTATCTGATAATCTGGTATAGTGATGAGATGTCAAGTGAGTGTGAGGAAATCTTATTATTCCACTATTTGTACTGAGCTAGAACTTGTCTGGTTAGTCCTGCTAAAAGTAAGCTGTAACAGACAATTAGGAAAGGATCATGGGCCCTTATTCAAGATAGCCCATTTCTAGCCTAAATAAAAGAAACCAAATAAAACTTATCCTTCTTTGATCCAAATAATCTGAGCTTAAAATTAGACCTTTCTTTTTCATCCCAACCGATCTTTTCTGGGAACAATATGTTGGCCCTGGTCCCTCCTTGGACATGTGCACCTCAACTTATGCCAAAAGCATAAGTTGAGGGTGGCTAATGCATAAACAACCTTTGTTATGGCTCTGACCCAACTTTGGGTATTGTGTACCTTGACTCATGGCAAAGCCATGAGTTGAGGGTGGCTACTATGAGGAATGCTCTGGAAAGTGGGGTTGAAAGAACAAAGAGAGACAAAGAACAAAAGTAAAGTGACTCAAGAATTAGATAAAAAGAAAAGTAAAGAAAAATAAAAATATACAAGAAATACAAGCAAGAAAAGAAGAGAGTCACTTACACAAATAAAGAAAGAAAAGAAAATAGCAAGGTGAAAGAATATGAGAAACTAGGCGAGATAAAATGAGAGATTGTGGAAGATTTAGCCGATATGTCAAGGAGGGCAAAAAGTCACTAATGTATACCAAAATATACCTTACCTGACCCCGAGCCTATGTTACATGCTAAGAAAGTCCTATCGTGATCCTAAGGGTTGAATAGCGAACTTAAGGCAGTGAATATAAGGGCAAGCTTATGGCAAAAGGTATGAATGAGTGTGACTTTGTTCTGAGAGTGAGTGTTGAAAAGTAATCGTTATACTCAAACTGAAATCATTGTGTGAAAAAGGAGGATTCTGTTTTAAAGTGAGGACACTAGTTGCAATACCAGAATTGTTAGCACCCCGGTGAGAAAATGAAGAGGATAGGTGTTAGTGCGTGGTGAGTCTGTGTCATGTTCTGATCCCACAAAATTCAAGCCTAATAGTGATAGCATGCATAGATTTGATGAGATTAATCGGGATTGATAGCCAAATGATTGCAAAGGATAAAACATGGATACAATTGTACAAAGATTGTGCAGTGAGTCATAGTGCGTCGCTTGAGGACAAACAACGAATTTAAGTTGACTGTGTTGATATACCGTGGTTTCACGGTATTATTAATACTTTTTTCTTAAGTTTAGTGTGTCCAAAATCCTTTTTGTGCTAATTTTTATATAAGTTTCTCTTTGTTTTGCAGGAAATCTGTCCAAAGCTAAATGCGGAGATTTTGAGCGAAGAATTGCAGAAGAGACCACCTACGGAGCTTATGACGGTCCATCGTGCTTGTGACGGTCCGTAGGTGGCAGCGTAGTGTAGGTGCTGAAGGAAGATGGGGAAGTCTGACCAAGTGTGGGATTACGAAGCTTGTGACGGTCCGTTGTGGCTATGACGGTCCGTCCTTTAGGTTCGTTGTGAAGATCAGAGAAGTGATCCCATTACCCTGATTCCAAGAGTTGAAGTGTTTTGAAACGAAGAACCTCGACGGACCGTTGTGCCTATGACGGTCCGTCATACTTGCCGTCGAGGGGAATGAAGATAGCAGCAGAAGAAATTTCACAAGTATGGGACGACAGAGTCCATAACGGTCCGTCGTGACCATGACGGTCCGTCGTGACCACCACGGTCTGTCGCGAGGTACGTCGACCCAGCCGCATTTTCGCTAATTTCTAGCAATTAGAATCCTGGTTTAATTAGGTTTTTATTTTTTATAAATAGTTCGAAAAACCTCGTTTTTGAGGTTAGACTCTATGAAGTTAGACTCTATGAGATTAGAAATTAGATTTTTTGACTTTGTGTATTAGTGTTGGATTTTGAGATTCTTGCAAGTGATTTTTTGGATATTAATCAAGCAAACTTTGGATTTTATTCTTTCTCATTAAAGTAAGTACATGAATTCGTATTTAATATATTTGAATATTGTGTTTATGGCTATGAGTAACTAAACTCCATAACTAGGGTTGTGGGAACCATAGGCAAATAATGAGATAAACCCTAACTAAAATAACAATTCTAGATTAGTGTCTTGCATGTATTAATAATTCTTTCGTTTAGAAGTCTTTTTAACGGATGGCCAACGTTAGAACTCGCCTTAATGCTACTTGCCGGACCAAGGAGGTAGATAATAGGAAAAGAATTATTAACATAGATTTAGTGTATACTATCTAATAGGCTAGTATTGATTGGTACGAGGTAATAACTTAGTCAAATATCGAATACGATGCTTAATATGAGGTAAGGATAAGGGTTAGGATAGCAACACACGTAGCCGGACCAAGGTGCGGAGTGAGATTTTCTAGATGCCGGACCAAGGATTTAGAAATACATAACTTATCACTTTGCATGCAAGATACTAGGAAATAATTGTTATAGTTAAGAGTTATCAAGTTATGAACCTGTGGAGAACACGTAAACCCTAGTTACTTTGATTAATTGATTAAAACCAAACACTAAAAGCTGTCAAGTGTCTCTTTCAAGTTCGTTAGTTATTTTCACTTATTTAGAGATAGAAACCCCCCTTTTTATGTTTTTACTTTCCAAGGAAGTCATTGACCAAACAATAGTAATAATAGGTTGAAGTTAAGTCTAGACTATTTTCCTCGTGGGAACGATCCCAACCTCACTAGTTGGGTTATTTACTTGACACGACCGCTTTACTTCTTATTCGAGAAGTAAGTTTGAGCGTATCAATGAACCAGAGGTACCTAATGCACTAAATGTGCATCCTCAAGGAGAAGACATGAATGCCGAATTCCATAAGTCTATACGGATTTTAAGTCAAGTTGTGACTAACCAAGTAAGGCAACAAAGAAGATCTCAACATAAAGAGTCTTACACCTCGAGGATTCGTGAGTTCCGATGAATGAATACTCATAACTTCACTAGTTAAAGAACCACTGAGGATTCGAAAAACATTGTGGAAGAATTGAAGTAGATCTTCGATGTGATTCATGTGGTATATGCTGATAGAGTTGAACTGATGTATATCAACTGAAGCACGTGTCTAGGAATTGGTTTGATCAGTTTAAGGAGAACAAAGATGAGGATGCACCATGTCCGAGTTGGTCTTTCTTTGTAGAAGCCTACTTGGGGTGTTTCTTTCCCCGAGAACTGAAAGAAGCAAAGATGCTGGAGTTTCTTACTTTGAAACAAGACTCCTTGAGTCTTCATGAGTATGGGTTAAAGTTTACCTAATTGTCGCTCTATGCTCCACAGATGATTAAAAATATGACAAGCATGATGAGTCTGTTTGTTGATGGCTTTGGCCGTGCTTCAAGAAAAGAGGGTACGACTGCAATGTTGATTGGGGACATGGATATTTTGTGGTTAATGGTCTATGTGCGACAAGTTTAAGAGGAGAATATGAGGGATATAAAGAAATACATGAACAAGAAGGCCAAGATTACAAATAAATGTGGTCAATAGAAGAGTGGTTCAAGTCTACCACAATTTCTGAAACCAATGGAGCATGCACCATCATCTGCTAGTGCACTTACACCCAGAAACATAGGTGAGTAAAATGGCCAAAATTCACAGAACTTGAAGTCTAGACCATCCCAAACCCAAGGTAGTGTGGCACAAAGAGGTAGTTGGATGATGCATGTGGTAGGTGTGGTAGAAACAACGTTGGTAACTGTCGTGATGGACATTTAGGTTATTTCAAATGTGGTAAAGAGGGGCACTACATGAAAGAGTGTCCCAAAAATAAGCACGGAGGTGGAAATCCAGGCAATAGAGCCTAATCTTCATCTGTTGCTCCACCAACAGGGCTGCACCTGTAGGAGCCACTTCTGGTACTAGCGGAGGGGAAAATTGTCTCTATGCAATCACTAGAAAACAATAGAAAGAGAATTCTCCAGATTTTGTCACGGGTATGATCAATGTCTTTATTTTTTATATTTATTATTTCTTATTCCCAGGAGCAAGTTTATTTTTGTAACTCCTTATGTTGCAAACTAATTTGAGATTCTCCCTGAAAAAATTTGTCAACCATTGTGTGTTTCTACAACTGTTAGGGAGTCTATTCTAGCTGAAAGAGTCTATCGTTATTGTCCAATCTCCATCAATCACAAGAACACTATTGCTGATCTAGTAGAGTTAGACATGGTAGATTTTGATGTCATTATGGATTGCTTCATATATCTTATATGTCAATAGATTGTAGAACTCGAGTTTTCATATTTCACATCCCTAATGAGCCAGTGATAGAGTGGAGTAGTAGCTCAGCCATGCCTAAGGGTCGTTCATTTTGTACCTTAATGCGAGAAAGTTAGTTTCAAAGGGTTGTATATATCACTTAGTTAGAGTTAATGATACCTTCCCTTAAGTAAGTTTCTATAGTGAAAGATTTTTCTTAAGACTTTCTTGATTATCTAACCATAGTCCCTCCTAAAAGTGAGATAGACTTCAACATAGACATCATCCCAGATACTATTTAGACCAAGTGTCTCACCTTGGGGCGCTTCGGTCTAATTTTTGAGAAAAAAAGATGGTTCCCTTAGGATGTGCATAGACTATCACCAATTAAATAAGGTGACCATCAAGAATAAGTTTCCTCTTCCAAGGATAGAAAATCTTTTCGGCCAACTTCAATGTGCTTCTTGCTTCTCAAAAATTCATCATAGCTTAGGATACAATTAGTTCAAAGTTAGGGAATGGGATATCCCAAAAACAACTTTCAGAACCATGTATGGACATTATGAGTCTTTAGTTACGTTTTTGGTTTAACAAATGCATCAGCAGTATTAATGGATCTTATATTCATAATCTTAAAACTTTATTTAGATCTTTTTTTAATTGTCTTCATTGATGACATACTTGTTTATTCATGTGGCATTTTTGGGCCACATTGTTTTCGTTATGGGGTTAGAGTTTATACCCAAAAGAGAGAAGCAGTTCAGATTGTTTCTAGACAAACATCTCCAACAGATATAAGGAGTTTCTCAAGTTTTTCTATCTATTATGGGAGGTTTGTAGAAGGTTTCTCATCTATATCGTCTCTTTTTACCAAGCTAACTCAGAAGACAGTCAAGGTTCAATGGTCTAAATCATGTGAGAAAAGTTTTCAGGAATTGAAAAAGTAATAAACTATCAATCTAGTTTTGACTTTAGAAGAAGAGGGTACTCAAGGTTTTGTGGTGTACTATGATGCATCGAGAGTTGGTTTGAGCTGTGTGTTAATGTTGAGCAGCAAATTGGTGGGAAGGCATGAAGAAATATATTGTTTAGTGTGTCACCAAGTGCCCAAATTGTAAACAAGTGAAAGTAGATCACCAAAGGCCTAGATGTTTGGCTCAACCATTGATCTTTCAGAATGGAAGTGAGAGATGATTAATATGGACTTCATCATAGTCCAACTCAGATCTCAAAGGCAAAATGATTATATTTGGGTGATTGTTGATAGAATGACAAAGTCAACCCATTTCTTGCATGTGAATATTACCTATTCTGTCGAGGATTATGCTAAGTCGTACCTTGAAGATGTAATGGGACTTCATGGAATTCCGTTCTCCATTATTTCAAATAAAGGTGCACAATTTATTGCACAATTTGGGAAATCATTCCAGAAAGTTTTGGGTTCAAAGGTAAACTTAAGGACTGTTTTTCATGTTGGACACATGGACAGCAGAGCGTACTATCCAGAACTTAGAAGATATGTTGAGAGCTTGTTTGATCGACTTCAAAGGGAATTGGGATGATCACATACTTATCATTGAATACGCCTATATTACTAGTTACCATTCGAAAATCCAAATGGCTCTGTATGAGGAACTTTATGGGAGAGGATGCATATCTCTTATTTGGTGGGTAGAAGTTGGTGAAGCAGGATAAATAGGACCTGATCTAGTTCACAAATCTATGGAGAAGGCAAAAGTGATTCAAGAGATATTGAGAACGTTACAAAGTCACTAAAAGTCCTATACAGATGTTAGGAGAAAAACATAAGATTTTGAGGTGGATGATTAGGTGTATTTCAATGTTTTACCCATGAAGGGGGTTATGAGGCATGGTAAGAAGGGGAAACTTAGTCCCTGGTATATTGGTCCTTATAGAGTCTCCAAGAGGGTTGGCAATGTAGCATATGATTTAGAGCTACCCCAAGAGTTAGAAGCACTTCATCCGGTATTCTATGTGTCTATGTTGAAGAAATTCGTAGGTTATATTTCATTGATTGTACCAACTTATAACGTTTAAATCAAGGATATCTTGTCCTATCAAAAGATTCTGGTTCAAAATTTGGATCGTCAAGTTCACAAGTTGAGAACAAAGGAAGTTGCATCAATCTAGGTCCTTTGGAGGAATCAGTTTGTTAAAGAAGCAACTTGGGATGATAAAGAGGATATGAAAAGGAGATATCCATATATCTTCGAATCTGGAGAGAATGTAGATCAAGGTACTAAACTATCTTCTTAGAAATTAAAGAGACTATGTGTAATCATGTATTACTTGCTTTTGTTGGTTTAGTGCTGAAATATTGTAACTATACTTAGCTTAGTGAAAGAAATCTCATTCGAGGACGAATGTTCCTAAGCGAAAGATATTGTAACATCTCCTAACTTGAAATAACTAATAATAAGCTAAGAAACCAAGAATAATATTTTTTGGAAATAAATACGGAAATCTGGAAAAATTTCCTAATTTTAAAATTAAGAGTTTTGTTCATTTTCAAACGGCCATAACTATCAGCTTGGGAAGAGTTTTGGTGAGTGCTTTATATGGTTTGAAAGCCCTTGGAATATCTATTCAATGGCCGAGTTTGTGCATTTTTGATGTTCTGTGAGGGAGATATGCCTTTCGAAAGTTGGGTTGTTGGACTGGGGAAAGTCCAATCTGGATTTTAGTAAGTGTAAAATAGTCTTTTCACCCTAGTATTTCCTAATTCATGTTTAGGGTTTATTAGGGTTAAAACCAAGTCCCAATTCAGTTTTAGAAAAGTTGAGAACGCTTCGGGCTTGGGGAGAAGAGGAAGATCAATAATTCTTCAAGAACGCTAAGGTTTCGCTAGTGGAGTTTATGGGGACGATCCTTATCGAGGTATGTGAGATCTTTCTGTGTTGGGTTTATTCACCCACACACCAATATTTTTAATTCCGCATGTTTTGTATTGACTTAATGATAAATCTTGAAGTTCTTGATGAACTATTGTGGTAATCTTGTTGGTAAAGTTGTAGGGTACCTTTAATGGTTTTGATTCCTGTTTTCGGGCTGTTTTACGAGTCAACAATATTGTGTATTGAGGATATTAGTGATCCTAAGATTTTGCGGGAAGATACAAGGGAATTTAGAAGGTTTATAATTTAAAAGCGGTGAAGAAAATTTGGAAATACCGTTTGACAAGCCTTGGGGCGCCGCACCTTTCGGAGCCTCTAAGGTTAGCCTGTGTCTAACAGGGCCTGGTGCACCTCGCTAGCCAAAGCCTCTCTTGACAATCTCTGTCCCTCAGGACCTTGTGCTCCGCGCCTTTCAGAGGCTAGGGTCACCCAGAGATCCTAATTTCCTCCCATCTTTTTGTATGAGTTCCTAAGCGATATAATTATAAATCCTAGTTGATTCCAACACTCTAAATTACATCTAAACATCAAGAAATAATCCATAAACATGATATCATTATACTTGAATCCATAATCAAATTCGAGGAAAGTTTATATCAAATTCAATGAAGTAAAAAGTCAAGTCTAAATGTTTAGAACCAAGTCAAACTGAGAACTTAAAGTTTTCAAGTGTCTTAAACAAACACTTTTTACTTTGTTTTAAGGATCAATCTACAAGTTGAGCAAAGAGTAAAGAGTTGAGTCTAAATCGCAAAAGTAATAAGGGAAATCATTATTCCCTAGTGTTAAGTTTCAAGTAAAGCAAAGAGTAAAGAGTGTGTTTATTTGTCAAAGGTATAAGGGATCTAAGTAGTCTCTAAGAGTTACAAATGTTTTCACATTTTGAGAAAGAGGGGAAGCTAGACTTCAACAGAGCCTTTGTCTAGTTATAGAAAAGTGGAACTCTGATTTCCAAGAGAGATTTTAAAGCTAAATTTGACGTATTACCTTAAGCCAGATAAGAAGTGGTTTTAAAAACATATGAGCTAAGTATTTTGGGAGTAGTATTGAGGACTGATATAAGGACACGATTTCATATCGACTCAAGTCTCACATCAACCATATAGCCACATTAGAGAGATAAAGGTTCAAACTTTTAGATGATTCCTTAGTGCTTTTTAGTATATACTAGTGGATCAGCTTAGTAGTTCAATTTCTATAACGACGACAAGGTATAGAGTACTCCTCACGTGAATATGACATTGTATCATAACTTAGGCTCAAAATGATGGTGTCAGTTAGAGAATTTCACACAGAAACTATATTACTTTCATATATAAGTAATGTTGAGATTATTATGCATCACCTTTAATGAGTAAACTAGTTACATTGTTGTTATATATATATATATATATATATATATATATATATATATATATATATATATATATATATATATATATTGCATGTGTCTTTACTGCTTTATATGGGTTATGAGTTCTTGAGTTGAGCAGAGCCAACGTAAGTTCATGCGTACTCTTTTCAAGTTTAGTAGTTGTTGTTTAGCATTTCAACTCGCATACTCGTACACTCAATGTAGTGATGTGAGTTTTCCTGCCTCTTTTCATTAACAGATGCAAGTAACCAGGATTCAACATCCAATGCCTCATAGATTCAGTTTGAGCATCTAGTGTTAGAGGTGAGCCTCATTGCTTCTAGAGGAACCTTTATTGCTTTCAATATGTCCTTATAGAACATTAAGGGGTTTTTCCCAACATTCATCTTAGTAGTACTAGAGGTTTTATAGACAGATAGATAGCTAGACAGTCAGTTTGAGTCTCTCTTTAGTTTCTGATATAATTATATATATTTTTTGAGACGTAAGTGTCATTGGGCTGAGACTATAATTAAAGTGATTTTCATGAGAATGTTTCAAGCTTTATATTTGAGTTAAGTCTTCTGTTCAGTTTAGTAAGCCAGACCAAGGGTTCGTTAAAGTGCAGCAACGGTCGTTGGGTCATGTCCACATCCAGGGTGTAGGCTGCGGGCGTGATAAAAGATCACTCTGAAATAAAATCAATTTGATTGTTCTACTATATTGACAACACCTCATGTTTAAAAGGATCCCCCCCCCCCTCCTAAATTCTCAATATTTATTTTTCTCTTTGCTCCTTTTCTTTAAAAAATATTATTATTACTTCACTATTGACGAAGATCTTCACATATACTTGATTTACAACACATAGGAATTCTACCTTTTTGGCGATCAATATAGACTATTCTGATAATTTATTTCTTACTCTATTCTAAATGTTGTTACTTAATTTTCATTAGGGAGGAAACAATATACATTTTTCCTAACTTAATATTCAAAATATTTCACATAAGAAACGAGTCATAATACATACACTCCTTTAATTGAAATAATAAATTCATATATTTCTTTAACTCATTAAAGATTTGTTGCCTGACTAATTGCGGATGTCACCACATTTCAAGTATGCGACATCAAACATGAATTTAAAAATAAATATAACTATGTATAAAATAATCTAATAGTTAACAAGAGAAGTTGGGATATGGATCCAGCTAACTCTAGCAACACTAAAACTAAAAGTCAAAAAATAGAAGAAAACATTTCTATCGTCCTTACAGAATAAGGACTCACCACTTATATGGATAGAGAACCAATCAACACACGATCGGAATGTTGATGATATAAACCTACATTACGAGAGCATGTAGCATATAGTATGTGTCGGCTCATGTACTGAGCATGAAGGATAGGATAAAGCGGAACAATATAAATTAATGAAGAAAATGTACTGAACAATGATATAATCTAAACTTAATGTAAATACCGAAATAAAATTGAGAACTAAGCTAAAGTGAATGTATTGACAAAGTACATATTTCTTGAGTCTAAATATTGAGAGATACTTGAGAACCTGGTCAGTTACACTAGAGTATGGCTACGGGAAAAACTAATAACCAACATAAAATCACGTGAGCAAAACGAGGAGTCTGATGCATATGCCCCATCGAGAGTACCCATTATACCTTGCCATGGGCATAAAGGCACGACTGGTGTGATCGCTTAGTCTGATTTCGAAAGTGAGACTTCTAAACCTATGGGGGCATGTAGTTCTGAGGCTATGAGGGTGACTTACCCTAATCAAACTTAATATAAAGCCTACTCATTAACTATAATGTGTACAATACAATATGACTATTATAAACTTGATAGCTCAACATTTCTGACAAGCTAAGTGAAATGCAACATTTAAAGTAATGATAATGGAACATTTGAAATCTGAGACATGAATGTTTGTTTATCCTTTCTAGCTAGCATAGTTCATGAACAAAAAAACTACACAACAAGGGTTCTGAGATTCATGCAAGAATCTATTAAAAATGTTATAAATACATGATAATTTGACTAAGAACGTGATAGCAGCTAAATTAGTTTTTTTATGTTCTAGAAATCTTAGGCTTAAGCAATTTGAATGGCATCGAGAATTTGATTAAATCCTATGGATCTAATGGGGGAAAGAAAACAACTAGTTAAATTCCACACACTTGGCTATGAAATCTGTGGATAAATCCTTCCATTTAGGTATGAAACTCGAAAGAAACCTCCTAATTTTTCTTGGAAAAAGTGGTGCCTCTCTCTTTTTCATTTGCTCTAAGTTTGAATGATATTTGTAAATGATTGATTAGGTTAAGTTCTAACTAAGTTAATAGGCTCAAACTGAAAAAAAAAAAAAACTACATAGTTTAGGGTCAAATGACATAGTTTAGGTTTCCAACACATAAGGTAAAAGACCAGAAAGACCCCACTTAAAATCTATCGCAGCCCGACCATGGATGCGACGACAACCTATCAAAAGGACCACAGTTCATCGTATACGTCGTGATTTTTTGGCCAATAGCTACTATTTCTTGGCCCTTCCCTCGTCAGTACACTTCTTAGACTATTTGAAGGGTCACGGACGGTGAAGGTCATCGCGACCCTTCACTTGGTCTAGGGGCCTACGACTTTGCTTCATGGAAGCCACCACAGCCTATCATCAAGACAACGGCTTGTGAAGGGCTTCGTGCTCTAATGTTAGAACCTAGTAAGATCTTCCTGACTTCCACGAGCTTCCCTACGACTGGTGTGGTTGTTGACGGCCCGTGAAGGGTCCCTTGATCCACCTCTTCTTGTTTGGTGTGAATACCGCACAGATCGATGGACCGTTGTTCCGATTATAGTCCATGAACACTATCGTGGTTCACCTATTTTTATTTTTCTCTGGTCTGATAATTTCTAAGGTGTTACACCTAGGAGACCTGCCTACAACTAATACATTGGATGACAGATTGTCTTGGTGAACCATATAAAAGTACTCAAACATGACCTTCTGGAATTCTTTTCAACTCGCAACCCATGGTCCCACCTATAGGCCATACATTAGTCCACAAAGCATTTTTTATTTTGTTGGCACTGTCATCAGCTCTAGAAAAAACAATAATTTTCCATCTTTCAAATATGAGGAGTTACAGTTCATTTCTATTTTTTTGCATGAATCTTATTTTTTGAGTATGCATTCAGTTCTTATTGGGAATATTTTATGCAAATATGTTCAAACTGACTTTTGGGAAAACAAAGTAGAATATTAGAAAGAGCTTAACGTAGATTTAAGTAAGAGTATAATGGAACTAAGTATTTTTCCAAAATTTTTCTTTTAACATAAAAGAGAAAAAAAAATTTCAAAAAGGTTATGTGTGTTTTTTAGAAAGATGGAATATATACATTTTTAGAATGCATTTTTACATTGAGAAAAAATAAATCCTATTTTTCTAAATGCATAATGAGTTCCAGAGATATTTCAGAGCAGTTACCGCTTTTAATAAGATACTTTTAGAAATTATGTGAAATTAGATAAGGATTATGTTTTTTTAATACATTGGATAAAAGTATATATTATTGTGTAGTGTAGTGTTGATATGGGTGAGAGTTCAGACAACTCATAGACTCCATAAATTATGTATTGCCAACACCACTACAACAAATTTGATTATCAGGGACAAATAATTTCATCAGTAATAAATCATATTTCATCAATAAAAATCCATTGTGACAAAAAATAATTCGTCACTCAATCGTCAGTAAATGTGTGTCTCTAAAAGTATACAAAGACAATATAGTTTTTCATCGCTAAAAGTATTTTCTTAACTACAAAAAGAAAAATAGTCCCAAAAAACATACATATTTATATGTTGTAAGTACATTTTTTGTAGTTAATTGTATGATTTTTCACTAAAAAAGTCATTACTACCGACAAAATTATATCGTCGCTAATTATTTTACTTCAACCAATGACGAAATCAATTGTCACTAAAGTTATATGTATTTCTTAGTTGAACAAAATCTAATTTCGTTACTGATGACTATATTTTATATACAAAAATGTATTTTGTTCTTAAATGTAAATATGATAAAATTTATCATTATAAAAATTGTTTACATCTGTATATATGAAAAAATTTATCATTATAAAAATTGTTTACATCTCCCCTACCTCAATTTTATCCAACCCTCGCCAGTAGCTCACACATTATGCTTCTTTGGAGAATCAAAATCACAACCTTAAGGTTGGAAGTTAAGAGTGATTACCATCAGACTAACTCTCTTTTGTTGTTCATTTTTGTTTTATTTTATACTTTATTCATTTCTTTCTAATTTAACTTTTTCAGAAACAATATATTATATGATTATTTATACTCATACACAAATTCATGAAATTTACCACCCACAATTCATTTTAATGTAGATTATATTTTAATTAATTTGTGTATTTTTTAAATATTTTTAAATATACTTAGTCCCATTTTTTCATTTTAATTATTTACTTATGTAATTTTTAAAAACTATTCAGTACAATAATAAATTTACTTAACATTTAAGTTTTGATTTTATTTAAAAAAATGAATAATCCATTCAAGTTGAACATCGATACGAATAACTATAGTTCTTCATCAAAATATATTTGAAATCCTCGTTAGTTCATTTCTTTCATTTGTGCTTTTATTATTTAGTTTATTTCAATTTCACAGTAATGGGAAAAGTTAATAGAAATTAATGAAATATATTGCACCTTTGCAAAGTCTAAGTATGTAAGTCGATGTTATCTCTGTATTGTTACTCTATGTGCATATGTGAAATTATTATTAACCATGTACATATTTATAGATAATTACGACCCTCAAAAATGAATTAGGTCAAACTAGAGCTTCACAAGTTTTACATAAGTTAAATATGAGTTAAAATGATGTATATTAGCATTAGAATTAAGTTGGTGAAGTTTGCCAGTCAAACGTCAAGGAACGACCAAGACGTTCGAAAACTAGCCTTGTGTGTGCTAGTGTGTCCTTGTATGTTGTATGTGTTTATATGTGTTTTTTTAAGGCTAAAATTAGTAGGGATGACCCTATCACCTAGAGGGACATGTTTAAGGTCAAAACATCTGGGGACCACCCTAAGGGTCCCCATGGAGGACCCAAACTTTGGCCAAGCAAGCTGCCTAAGACAACAGGGTTTTGTGCCTTGGTGAAACACAGGCTCGTCATGGCTAGTTCGCGCACTCCTCTTTCCAAAATTAATTCAAAGAACTTGTGGGAACATATCCACGACGCAGACTTGTTCCCCGATGAAAATTCTTAAAATTTAGGTGAAGTTTTACTTGTTTAAAGTGGTCCAATCAATGTAGGGGTGTTTTGGGTATTTTGGGGTGTGTTATATATTTATTTTAGATCATTATACACCCATTACCCCAACCAAAAACCCCAAGCCCTTATTTCGAAATCAAAAATTCAAAACCCTCAAAAGTTTTTCTCTCCCAAAAGCTCTCTCAAACTCCATTAGAGCTAGAACTCAAGGTTGAGCTAGGGTTGAAGGTTTTAGACGTTTTCTTGACCAAATCTCATGGGTTTATTCATATTAAAGTACGGTAGTTCATCCTCGACTCTTCTTTCATTCAAGGATCCCATTTTAAGACTTTTCATAAAGGGTTTTCAAACTGCAACTTCTTCTATTTGAACTCATAGGCTGGGATGAAAATGTTATAATGAATGTAATATGATATTTTTCAATGTGAGTTGATGATTTTAAGGTTAAAAACTGAATGACCCAATTCTCAATACAATTCCTCAACTTTTGGCCTATGAAGTGGGTTTAATGTGCATGGTTTGATAATGTTAGAACTATTGTTTCTCTATATTATATTGTGATTATATACTTCCTTATTATTCTTTATTATGATGTTTTTGGTGAAATATTGAGAAAAGGTGGTAAAGTCTTGAAGTAGGGTAAGTTGTTCTATCTTGGTTAAGTTATATTATATTGAAGTAACTCTTGAGTGGTATGGTCCACCTTTGGTAGAGGTGTTTATTTGAAGTATATGAAGTTATATGTGTATTGTGAGAATGTCCTTAAAGGCATGATATGTGAAGTTAAAGGGTGATTTTGATAACGTACATGCATGATGTGTATTAGAAGGTTGAAATGAGTATCTTGAAGAGTGTGTCTAAATGAAGTATGTATACGATATATGAAGTATTATGTATGTTAATCATGTTAAATGTGGGTATGAGCATCTCTAGAAGTCAATGATGTGAACAAATGTGATTATGTGAAAAGTGTGCTCACATGTACTCACACACACACTTTGAATGTATGAAATAAAGTTATGAATGAAATGGGGGATTGTAAGGTAGGCACTCTTCGTGAGTGGAGATAAAGTATCTAGACCATCCTTACTATTCCTATAGTATGAAAAGGGGGATTTTGGGGTGAACACTCTTTGTGAGTTGAGATGAAGTTCTTAATAGCAACCTCACTATTCCCAATGAGCTTTCCAAGATAGGTTGGAAGTTGATACCCTTCGTGAGTTGAGATGTGGTATTCAAAAGTAACCTATATGGATAAGTACACTTCGTGAGTTGAGATGTAGTACTAAATAGCTATCCGTTAACCTATAGTCTATGCATGTTTAAGACTCCGTGGGGGAGTTATGCTTAGCACCGAGAGGATTTGAAGGAGAGGTGGGTACACTTCGTGAGTAGAGATGTTGTACCCCAAAGTACCTCTTGAGATGAGTACTCCTCATTAGTAGAGAATGAGTCACGTAATAGCAATCTCCTTATCCCTTAACTATGCGATCGCGTAGGTATAGATATTGAAGATTCAAGAAGGCTAATGTATGACCCTACCTTAGGCAAGTGGGGACCCCTCATCCGGTAGGGGTTAATAAAGGGATTCCAAGTCTAGCTCTCATCGTATATGTCGGTTAAAGCTCGCCTCCACAAATGAATGCAAATGACCTAATTCTTCTTAAGGGTGTATTACTTAAGGTAGGTGGTGGAATGGGACTCGATCATTGCAAAAGTAGGCATTTGGAGGGAGTCTTGTTGTGTCCTTATATTTAAATGAATGAATGGATCATGATTTGATGTAAATGAAAGCAATGTGACTTTAAGTCTTATGTTGGAGAAGCATGTTGAAGTTTTGTTGTATATGATGAAGTTATGATTGATGATTGTCGTGTGCTTCATCCAAGGGAATCCTCAAGGAGCAATAAGTAGGAGTAGTAGTATGGGATGCTATTTTGACATTGCACTTAGTGTAACTTACAAATGTCATTGGAGAATGGCACTTATGTGAAGTCCTTAATGCAAGTATGTTCCTCTAGGGTATTTGGTATTGAATGTTGACTTGTTAAATAAAATGAAGTATGTTTGTCATTTGTAGTCTTAAGGATCACTTGGATGTGTAGTGAAGGGATTGTACGGGTGATTCCTCCATGTCTTACCTTAGTGAGTCTTAGGATAACTTGGTTAGGGAAACATCAAAGTAAACGAGTTCACTGTGTTTTGTTTTGAAACGTGTTCATTGTAATGTTGATTGAATTCACTGTAATGTGATTTTTGGTACTAATATTATGGAGGTTCGATTTTATTTGCTAAATGATGGTTTATATGTTGTTTTACTTCTATATTAATGAAGGTTTTACTTAATTAGCATGAAAGCTTTATTGTACAAAAATGTCCCCTTTGCATGATTGCATATGTCATACTTAGTGCATTGTACGTACTAACCCAATAATTTTCTATACCATATAAGTACAAGTTGGAAGCAAGTTGAAGGTTAGAAGGCAAGCTAGGGAATCGACTCTCTCAAGACTAAGAACGTTCTCATATATTTGAAGGCATAGTCTATATTTCTCTAGTTTTTGTTTAAGACTTATTATGTAATTCTTTTCAATGTAAAGGGCCGTGTCCCTAAGATATTTACGTCGTATCTTCAAAATGGCTTGTGACGATGAGACTTCTCCTTAGTTTTTATGAAACATGCTTTTTATTATTGTTGTTGTGAAAAGTTCTAAATTCTGCACCACTTTTCATTTCTTATGTAATGAATGATAGCTCATAACATCATTTTAGGCCTGTGGCCACCCCAGTAAAGTGTATTCTAAACCGGAAAAAAATGTGGCATTTGATAAAATGCAACAATTTTGGACTTTAAGAAACACTTTTCCAGGAATGCCTAAAAGAAGCGTAACCTTAGAGTTTAGGCAACACTTTTTTTAAGTGTTGCCTTATCAGCTACACATAAAGCGTAACCTAAAAGGCAAAATTGGCAATGCTTTTATGTACCTCTTATAGCAACATTTCTATCTCATATAACTACACTTTCAAGTGTGACCTTTTCTTCCTTATTGCCCGCAATTTTAAAATGTTGTCTTTTCTATCTAATATATGACAACAATTTTAAAGTGTTGCCTTTTCTATCTAATGTATGACAACACTTTGAAGTGTATTCCTTATCCATGTTCATACCACAATTTAAAGCCCTATGGCTACACTTTTAAGTGTGGTAATACTAGTTTGGCTATAAAACATTTATATCTCACAATTTCTAATTAAAAACACCAATATTGTTTTGCAATATATAATATCAAGCATTAAATTGGCTAATAAGTAATTCAAATATATAGATTTACAATAAACTTCAAAAGATAGCATGTCTTGTATACATACACATACCTATAAAGCAATATTCTAAATTTGTGTACACAATAGTTCAAAAAGTACTCTTACAATAGTTCAATTTATTCTAGCAATAAATATATTTCACAAAATCGAATATAATGTATTCAAGCTTCTACAATAGTTCAAAAACTCTTCATCATCAACTTCAATGAGATCAAATTAACTTGCGGCAACCTTCAAATTTGATCACCTCATTTCCCAACAGATTTAAAATGTACAACAAATCAGATTGCAACAGTACATTATAGAAGAGGCAAAAAGTTCCGAATTGCAAATTGTAGGCTGCAGAATTTTGAGTTCCAAATTACAGTTCCAATTCTAGACTATTGCAGAGCACACATAACGTGAACTTCAAATTGCACAATGCAGATTATAGTTCAATATTTCAGGTTCCGGATTACAGATTACACAATACATATTAATGCATATTACAGATTACTATTCCAGATTTCAAATTATTACATTTTAGATTATAGTTCCAGATTATAGCCTATTATAGATAACAATTCTGGATTGCAGGTTCCAGATTCCAGATTGTAGATTACATTTCAAGATTGCAGATTCCAAATTGCAAAATGCAAATTGCATATTGTAGTTCAGAAATCAAAATTTAATGGCCAAAAAAACTCAGAATTTCACAGTCCACTTTAGGTATACCATTAGGCTATCTCCCAGCAGATAGAACATTAAAATGTAACAATAACTACAATTAAATAAGACAATAATTGAAGTACAACAAATGTCAAATAGTGAGGGAAAATCGAACAACAAGAAACTACAAAGAAGTCAAATAAGACTCGACTACGTAACTAACCTTTTATCCTAATTCGAGTTGTCCATAATCTGTTATCTAAGTTCATATGCTCGGTCAGCTGAAACTACGTCATATTGTATCTAACCTGTGTAATACCCTCTCGGCTTGTGTATCACAGCGATGTGAAGCCTATTGAAGAATAAGAAGAAAGAGGAAATTATTGAGTGTCGTCTTATTAGATAAATCAAATAGGAGAAATTATTATTCAAAAGTCAGAACCTTTTCAATGGCATAGTAGTTATATAGCTTCTCAGAGCACAGAGAGTCTGAACTAGTAGTCAAATCTCTAATAGCATCAGTAAGTTGGGAATCACAGTAATCACAACCACACATTCTCCAACAACATTTTTTACCACGAAGGTGCGGTAAAGGCAGAGGCCATCCTCATGAAACAATAAAAATCAAAATTCGTAGGTTAGTTTATTCTTATCTCATAAAATAGTTATTGCAGAATGTACGGAAAAAAGACCTCTTCGTCTTACTTCATCTATATTTTGTGACTCTAGCATTGAAGGTGGTATCCCCCCACTTGTTGAGTTGATTTAATTTGTTCATTCAGAGGTGGCAGCTGCAGAATGCTTACAAACATTAGAATTACTTTTTTCAATTTTCATTTCACTTCCTGAAAGTTTTCGGAAGAACTCTGGTACTAGGGGAAAAGGTGATTATAAACCAGCTCTCTGAATATCAGAAGCAGATAATACTAATGATCAAAGAATATTACATCGAGCATCAGAAAGAAAATCACGTCAATCCATTGCTTCTTGGTCGAATCACAGGTTATTGCAGCCAACAAATTTGACATTAGAAAGTGTGATGATTTTTTCTAGGTGACCAAAGATGAACTATTGGAATAATTTCCCGAGCAAGCTGAATTCCTGAACAAGATGATCTACAGCTGATGTAAGTTTCTGCTCCAACTTCAGGCTTAGTAGGATAGAGGAAATAGTTTTCATCTCAAAAATCTATTTCTTTCCGCAAATGAAATGGCTTGGACTGCTGGAGACCGATTTCATGTCTCGGCAGTCTGACTGCAATATTCCAGTGTCCATTCATCAAGTTTTGCTGAATTTTGAACATAGGATGCTGGATAACTAAAAAATTGTGGTGGCCTTCAGCCTCAGCTATAACCATCCTTCTTTGTGAGAAACTATGCTTAGAATTCTGAACTAGTCATGCAATTAAGTATGAATATGCTTGCAGATGCATGATTTCATCTTGTGTCACGTAATAAACAAAACAAATTACATGTGCTAATAGAATCAATTATGTAGGAAGATATATGAGAGTTTGAACAGGGAGGCATCTAATGCAAAATCACTACCTTTTGATATACGAGAGTATGTATGCCTTCAGTTTTTGGAACACTGGAGCAGTTCCTCTCTGCATTCAAGGAAGCTGGAGATCCATCATCTCTGCTAATCCATTCTCACCAAATTGTAAGTGCAAGGAGCACCTATATACGTATGGACAACCTAGGGACACGCTTCGCTTGTACATTTACAATCTGTTTGCCAAATGATATCGAAGTACCTGCAGACGTTTGCCAATTGCAGTAAAGGGCTGCAAGTCACCCTGTGTTCCTACAATAAGCATTACAATCTGCATAGGTAGAAAATATTGAAATTCTGTATAGAATTGCTTGATTTTTAATTAAGTGTACACACTTTGATTTTTTTCATTGGTAAGTGCGCACACACTATAAACTATCACACACGGGTGGCGAGTCTGACCTTTGAATTGAAGAGGTTGAAAAAGGGTAATAGAGCTCCTATTCACTACAAGTTGTTTCCTGTTCGTTTGGGAGCTCCACTAACAGGACTTATTACTTGAGAGAACCCAAAAAATTAACTCATAATAGAAAGTTATGACAATAGTGCAGTTGAGGATGAACCTAAAAAGAGTCTTAAAGATCTATTCTTTGTTCACTTCATCTATACATTCCTCTTTACACCAAAAAAGAAACAATAAAATACAATTCCATTTAACTTTCTTAATGCAATAAAACTTATCCTCAAAATATCTCTCTCTCTCTCTCTCTCTCTCTTTCTCTCTCTCTCTCTCTCTCTCTCACGCCACATTGTCCACCATATCCAGTCAAGAAATGTCTGCTTTGTAGCAAGCAACCATATAAGATGGACATGTGTGAGGTTGTGGAACCTGATTAATATTTGGTGTACTGTCATATATTAATGTTTAGGGTTTAGGCTGTACTATTTATTCTCCATTTATTCTTCGTAATAAAAAATACTTTGATTTATTAATATATATATATACCCCACCACCGTGGAAGTTGACTCACGGGGTGTTACCATGAAATATTGGTTTCTATCTTTCTCTCTCTAGATCTCTCATCTCACTGTCTCTAAAGTTCTTGTGTTCTTTATTCATCAAGTGTGTTTGTGTGTATTCGATCCTAACAACTGGTATCAGAGCTAAGGAGATTCAACACGATCACTGAAGATGGATAGTTCGAAGCTTGGAATCGAGAAGTTTGATAGATCCGATTTCAGTTTCTAAAAGATGCATATCGAAGATTATCTGTACCAGAAAGATCTTCACGAACTGTTGACAAAGGTGAAGCCCGAATCCATGACGGGGGAGAAGTGGAAACTCAAGGATCGCCAGCTCTAGGGTTGATCCGGTTGACTTTGTCAAGAAACGTGGCGTGCAACATCGTGAAGGAGAAGACTACGTCCGGTCTATTGAAGGCACTGTCAAACATGTATGAAAAACCATCAGCAATGAACAACGTATATTTGATGCGTAGATTGTTCAATTTACAGATGTTTGAGAATGGATCCGTTTCGGATCATATAAACGAGTTTAATATGATTGTGAGTCAACTCAATTCTGTGGATATTAATTTCGAAGATGAAATTAAAGCGTTGATTTTGGTGTCATCTCTGCCCGAGCCTTGCGAAGGGGGAGAAGTAAGACGAAAGACCAAAATTAACATGGTCGATCAAAATCAAAGAATCGAGGAAAATCCCCGAACAGATCAAACGTGACTTGTTGGAACTGTGGAGAAAAAGGGCACTTTCGGACGAGCTGTACAAAGCCAAAGAAGAAACAGAATCAAAAATTTGGAGATGACAATGATTTTGTAAATTCAGCAGAGGACATTGGGAATGCTATAATCCTTAGTGTGAACAGCCCGTTTGAATCATGTATTGTGGATTCTGGTGCATCTTTCCATTCGTCTCCAAGCAAGGAGTTGTTCCAAAATTTCAAATCTGGAAATTTTGGAAAGGTATATTTTGCTGACAATAATGTCTTAGAGATTGAAGGAAAGGGGAATGTTTGCATAAAGACCACCTCGGGAAACCAGCGGACATTCGAGGATGTCAGATATATTCTTGGGATCAAGAAAAATCTTATCTCTGTTGGTCAATTGGATAGCACGGGATATGCAGCAGAGTCTGGGAAAGATTCGTGAAAGATTGTGAAAGGTGCTATGGTAGTAGCTCGTGGCACCAAATCTGGAACGTTGTACACCACTGTAGGGTGTATTAACATGACCGTTGTTGCTGAAGTTGCTTCCGGTTCATATCTGTGGCACAACAAACTTGGACACACAAGTGCTAAAGGAATGAAGATGCTGGTTGCACAAAAAGTCTGTTGATATGGGTCTTTGTGGGAGCTGTGTTATGGGCAAACAGAAAAGAGTAAGCTTCACAAAGACTCCTAGATAGCCAAAAACAGTTTGAAATGGTCCATACAGATGTTTGGGGACCATCTCCAGTATCATCACTTGGAGGATCCAGATTCCATGTTACCTTCATTGATGTTTCCAGTAGGAAGGTATGGGTTTACTTCTTGAAGCATAAGTTTGATGTGTTTGCAACTTTCAAGAAGTGGAAAGCTGAAGTTGAGAATCAGACCGGTTTTATAGTCAAATGCCTAAGGTCTGATAATGGAGGAGTGTATGACGAATCAGAGTTTAAGGCATTCTGTGCGTTTGAGGGAATGAGATTGATGAGAACACTTCTTGGTAAGGCAAGGCAGAATGGAATTGCTAAGAGGATGAACAGAACATTTAATGAGCGTGCAAGGAGTATGAGGATACAATGTGGGCTGCCAAAAACATTTTGGGCGGATGCTGTGAGCACAGCTGCATACTTGATCAACAGGAGACCATCAATTCCTTTATGGTTCAAGATTCTAGAGGAGGTGTGGACAGGAAAAGAACTCAAATACTCACACTTGAGGACTTTTGGTTGCACTGCTTATGTTCATGTTGATCCAGAAAAGAGAGACAAGCTTGATGCCATGGCTGTGAAGTGTTACTTCATAGGCCATGGTTCTTATTTGTTTGGTTACAGGCTTTGGGATGACAAGAACAGAAATATCCTGAGACATTGTGACGTGACATTTGATGAGTCTGTCCTGTACAAAGAAAGAGAGCAGAAGGTTCTAGAGATTACAAAGGAAGTGGGAGTTCAGATTGAGTTGGAGAAAAGTAACCCCAGAGATGTCGAAGCAGATACTCAACCAACTCCTACTGAAGAATCTGAAGTAGAGCATGTTACACCTGAGCAGTTGTTAAGGAGATCATCCAGAACCATCAGGGCACCAGATAGGTATTCACCTTCATTACACTATCTATTGCTGACTGATGAGGGGGAACCAAAGTCTCTTGATGAGGCCCTACAGGTGGAGGATTCGATCATGTGGGAGCAAGCCATGGATGATAAGATGAGGTCACTTGAGAAGAACGACACATAGGTGTTGACTGAGTTACCTGTAGGGAAGAGAGCTTTGCTGAACAAGTGGGTGTTCAGAATCAAGACTGAACCAGATGGAAAAAGAAGGTTCAAGGATCGTTTAGTGGTTAAAGGATATTCACAAAGGAAAGGTATTGATTATGCTGAAATATTCTCTCCTGTTGTGAATTTATCCTCTATTTGAATTTTGTTGAGTATTGTTGCTTCGGAGAATTTGCATCTAGAGCAAATGGATGTAAAAATGACGTTTTTACATGGAGGTCTGGACAAAGAGATCTACATGCAGCAACCGAAAGGATTTGTGTTCCAAGGCAAGGAACACATGGTGTGCAAGCTCATGAGGAGCTTGTATGGACTAAAGCAAGCACTAAGGTAGTGGTACAAGAAGTTTGACTCTTCATGACCAAGAGTAGATTCTGCAAAGCTGAAAAGGATCTGTGTTGTTACTTCAAGAAATACAATGATTCATATGTCATTCTACTCTTGTATGTGGATGATATGTTGATTGCAAGATCTAGTATAAGGGAGATTAACAATCTGAAGACAAGGTTGTCTGCAGCGTTTGAGATGAAAGATTTGGGTCCAGCGAAGCAGATTTTGGGGATGAGGATTTCTCGGGATAGATCTGCTTGCACTTTAAATCTATCTCAGGAGTTGTACATCAAGAAGGTGTTGAGCAGATTCACGGTTAATGATGCTAAGCCCAGGACTACTTTATTGGAAAATAGCTTTAAATTGTCAAAAGAGCAGTCACCCAAGACAGCCGAGGAGAGTGATCATATGGCACTTGTTCCATATGCTTCAGCAGTTGGGAGTTTAATGTATGCTATGGTCGCACTAGACCTGATATAGCACATGCAGTGGGAGTTGTTAGCAGGTATATGGCAAACCCGAGGAAAGAGCATTGGGAAGCTGTGAAGTGGCTTATGAGATATATGAGAGGTACATCCAGTACTTCACTCTGTTTTGTCAAAGGCAAGGTGACTCTACAGGGTTTTGTGGATGCTGATCATGGAGGGGATGTTGACTCGAGCAAGAGTACATCCGGGTACATTTACACCATAGGTGGAACAACAGTGAGCTGGATGTCCAGGCTTCAAAACTTTGTTCTCTTTCATCTACTGAAGCTGAGTATGTGGATAGCTGAAGCTGAAAAGAGATGATATGGCTGACATATTATCTGGAGGAATTGTGCAAGAACCAAAGCGAGAATATTCTTTACTCAGATAGCCAGAGTGTCATACAGTTGGTGAAAAATCCAGTCAATCATTCGAACACAAAGCACATCAGAAGGCGGTACCATTTCACTCACAGGGCAGTAGAGGATAGTGATATGTGCTTGGAGAAGATAGAGGGTGCAAAGAACCCCGCAGACATGTTGACGAAATGTGTTTATGTTGGCAAAATGAGTTATGCAAAACCTCAGTTGGTCTTCTGTAGTTGTTGCTACAGATGTTGCGGTGCGGTAAAGATGTTGATGATGAAGAGATTATTTTTTAGAATGTATTTTTTGGATGACTGAATCAGTCTCCAAGTGGGAGAATTGTTAGGTTGTGGAGTCTGATTAATATTTGATGTACTGTCATATCTTAATATTTAGGGTTTAGGTTGTACTATTTATTCTCTATTTATTCTCTGTAACCAAAAATACTCTGATTTATTAATATATATACCCCACTACCGTGGAAGTTGACTCACGGGGTGTTACCACGAAAGATTGATTTCTCTCTTTCTCTCTCTAGATCTCTCATCTCATTCTCTCTAAAGTTCTTGTGTTCTTTATTCATCAAGTTAGGGGTGGGCATAAACACCGAAAAACTGAAACACCGAACCGAACCAATTTTTTTAGAATTTCGGTTTCGGTATTTCGGTTTTCGGTTCGATATTCGGTTTAATTTTTTATATTTTTCGGTATTTCGGTTCGGTTTTCGGTACATATTATTTTGGAATTCGGTATTTCGGTTTAAACCGAAATATTATGCTATAATTTAATAATTTATAAATTATATTATATTAATTAATAATTATTAATATTAAATAATTTTTTTTAAAAAAGTTAGAAAACCCTAATACCCTACTTTGACTCTTTCTCTTTCTACCAATTTTTTTCTCCTTTCAATTCACTCCTCATACTCTCCTCTTCAGCTCTTCTTCCTCTTCTCTTCTCCTCTTCCTCTTCTACTCCAACCACTCTTCAGCTCCAACCACTCTTGTCTTCAGCAGCGCCGCCAGGTGCCAGCCGCCGTCCACAACAAGGGAAGCAGCAGCAGCCGCGACAGCAGCACAGCAGCCACGACAGCAGCAAGCAGCCGCGACAGCAGCACAGCAGCAGCCAGCCGCAGACAGCAGCACAGCAGCAACCACCCGCCAGCCGCGACAGCACTCAGCAGCAGCCAGCCGCCGGCCGTGCAGCAGTTTGGCCCATTAAAAAACCGAAATAAAAAACCAAACCGGATTAATAAAAACCGAACCGAATTAACAAAAACCGAACCGAACCAAAATATTTCAGTTTGGTGTTCGGTACGCAATTTACAAAAACCGAAAACCAAAAAACCGAAGAAAAAAAACCCGAACCGAACCGAAATACCGAATGCCTACCCCTACATCAAGTGTGTGTGGATTCGATCCTAACAACATGCATATCTTTCCTGCCAATATTTTAGGAGTAATCATAATGCTTCAGTGGAATGTATCTGTTGAAAAGCAACATTCCAGATTCTAGATAACAGATGAAGAGTCTTGGAAATCAGATCGCAAGGATAGAAAGTTACAATAATAGGTTTAACGAAAAAATGCAAGGAACTATGGAAAATAAATGCAAGCTATGTTCAACAGTAGGGACTGCAGAGAAGAGAAATAGAGTATAGTAGGAGTGCAAAAATATTATGGCATGATATATTTAACATAGAAGAAAAAAGATAAGCTTGATTTGACATGATGAAATCATTATGCATTCTACCTTCTGCTGTTCAGAAATTTTATCATAAAAAAACAAGGGTGTTTATTCTCCCACGAACTGAATGTTTGCTCAAAGTGAATACTAACTCATCCCATGATTGATGCACACTAGAGAATCCGAAAATGAGGCAATGAAACAGTAACTAAGAAATAAAAAATAAAAGAGGAAGTTAAGCTGAACTAGCTATTTACGGCTAGGGAGTTTTTTCATTCCATTGATGAAGTAGAACATTACAAAATATAATGTCTTAACCCTAGCTAGATCACTCTGCTTCTTCTTAAGGAGCAAGGAATAAGCAGTACTATTTCGGCTGAAAAGTAAAAAGACTAGATAGGGACCCTTATAACAATTATGGGGTTCAAAGTGTAAATAACAACAATAAAGGGAAAAAAACAAAAAGTAACAAGTAACTACTACTCATAACGGCTAGGTACCACTAAGAAAGCTTAAGGTACAACTCTCACAGCCTACTTCTCCTTATTTGTAACTCTCCTCCACCTCAATCTGCATCAATGATTGTGACTCTTCAATCTTTTTCTCTTCAGTTCTTCACAATTCTTTCTGTTTTAATCACTTTTTTCCAACTCTTTCGTCACGAATTCAACATGAGCATTTCGATCAAAGGTTGCTCGGATTCTAGTCTCCACCTTGTCGCTGCCGCCGCTTTGAGTGCTGAAGATCGTGCTGTTTTTGTAAATGCACTCAATAATAAGCTTCAGAATTTGTCTATGGAGGACACACATACATACCACACTGTCACCACAAGTTAGAAAGCGCTTTTATGCTTTGAGAGAATTGCAGGGTCAACATGATGAACTGCAAGCTAAGCTCTTGGAGGAGAGTGCTGCACTTGAAACTAAATACCAGAAGCTGTATGAACTGTTGTACACAAAGAGATATGAAATAGTAAATGGCATTGTTGAAGTGTAAGGTGTCAATGTGGCTCCTATGGACCAGGGAGACAATAAAGGGACAGGAGATGGTATAGAGAAAGGCATTCCAAACTTCTGAATGCTATGCTGAATAACAAATATACCGGCATTGCTTTCTTTTGTTTCCCATTTCCATATATATATATATTTATAGAGAGAGAGAGAGAGAGAGAGTCTATTAAGCACACAAAAAACATTCTAACATTGGGCACTTAAACTAGTAAAGGTAAATCAGAAACAACATACTACTAATAAGCATGACATGATAACCTATATTCTCATGGACAATCTGAATCTGAATCAGCTTTAAGGAAAAAGAGATATTATCATGCTGAAATAATCAGTATAGCACACGACAGAGAATCAACTAATGGGTGTAATACTACTACAATCTGGATCCCAAAAATTAACAGCACAAGAAAACAAAAATCCACCCCCACGCAATAATCCGAGATGCAACAACTTTGGATTTCTAAAAGTAGAAACTTATATCTGATAAACTCTATTCCTACAAAACCCATTCAATGTAATGAAGCTTCAGGATATAATATTCACTGCTCTGTTCCTGGTGAACAACAACAAAAGCGTAAGGAACTTTTGAATGTTGGCGACAAAGAAAACAAAATCTTAAATGGAGCTAAATGAGCTTCGATTCAAAATTTTTGTTTCTCAAAAGATTGTGAAAAATAATGTTGAATGGAGCTAAGTGTTTTGTGAAAGATCATTAATTTGTGTGTTGATTCAATCAAAATCTCCTTATTTTTTATTAACAAATTACTGGTCTCAAACAAAGAACCATTCAGTATCCATTGTTCTCATCAAAATTTCACTAAAACAAAAGTACTAGAATTACTAGAAAATATGAAGACAGACAATGGAATGAACCTTGAAAATTGAGTAGCACAAATACCGGCCCTACCGTGCTTGGCATGCTTGTAAGAGATGGAGAACTCATCTAACTAGTGACTAGTAATCTCAAGTTTGACCTCAATTCGATTGAAATTAAAGTTTTTCCTTTGTAGATTTCAAGAACACTTCAAATGATCTCAGGAACAATAACCATGATCCTTATATGTGTTCTCACAACCCCTTGCTTCTGACCTGGTGGGGCCTCACGTTACACCTTGCGGAGCTTCTTGATGAAAGCCATAGGCTTCCTCTTCAAATACCGCTGGAATATTCTGCGAGGACGAGCAGGGACAGCTTAACAAGATCATCGGTAGACATGTCAAAAAGAAATTCGGATTTAATCCTCTGTAGCTGAAGTTCTTAAACGTTCTCTTTCTTGAATGTGAGGTAGCAACATCAGCTTCAACTTCTGCCATGGCTTCAATAATGAATTGATTGCTAAGCTCTTATAAAAGTGACTGCAGCTAGCGTTTTAAGGATGACGATTAAAGAACTCTTTCAGAAACTTGGAGTGTTTTTAGTTCTTTCTTAGTATTCTTTTTGGCGAAATAAAAATGGGAGGGAAAGTTAAATTTGTTGGAGGGAATATAATATTTTAGTAAAAATTATAAGGACACACTTGACTAGTGTTTTTTTTTATAATTATAAAAATAGCACACTTTTAAAGTGTAGTCATATATATAAATAGGTGTGCTCAATTATATCATGATCATGCTTATAGAGGGTAACCTATACTACTAAAAAACATGTTTTACAAGTGTTGTTAATATTAAAGTGTAGCCTTAAAAGGTTTAGGCAACATTTACAAGCGTTGTTTTGATTTAGTGTTGCTTTATGCCTAAAATGGTATAGTGTCTAAGAGGTTAGTACAAGACCTTCAAAAGGTCAAGTACGCCTTGTTCCGACCTAAGGGTTTCCCTAACTTCTAGGGTGTATCGCGGGCCGTAACACGAAAGGATGCATTTTGCCCTTTATTCCAGCAAGTAAAGCCCTGAAGGAAGTGGATCAAAAGGGCGATGAAAACGAGCAGTCAACACTTCGGCGAGTAGTTCTACGAAGTAGAATAATTCCACCCAATGATCCAGAATGCATAGATGCTGAAGGCAAAGCACAAATGGAAATGATCTAGAAGATGGGCAAATAAATTAATAACTCGACGTTCGCGACTAAACTCATCGAATGGATTCGCCTGCACAAATTCTAAAGTCTATATACTAAACGCGTTATTATTTTAATAGAGTAAGAGGACACGGAGAAAGTAGAGGCATAATTTTGTAATTTTGAGACTGAACTCTTAAGTTTCATTATTTTTCTCTCAAGTTTTGAGATGATTTTGTGGGAGACTTGAAGAAAGGAGCATTTCTTCCTCAAATCGGAAGTTTGTCTTCTCCATTCTTTTTCGTTTGCTCATATTATGGTTTAATTTCTCATACCCATTTGATTTCCTTATTATTTTAGGTGTATTTTAATGTTGCTTGATGTGTGACTAAAAACCTCATTCTTGTTCATAGGTTATATGCATTTTAATGGTGATTTCACCAAGTGATTGTGGTTTAATTTAATATGTTTGTAGTTGCAAATACAAAACCACTCATGTGTTTTCGGCTTGCTCAAGAAAGAGGTATCGAAATCAAGAGTACTAGACTTATGACCTAAGGTGTGGAACGATATGAGGTTCAGCCCGAAAAGGTGAACCCTAGCTCCATATCCTAGCACTCATCATCAAAAGAGCGAGTGTGGGTAAGATGTAGGTTGGTCTTCATTAGATGAGTGAATTTTCGAGAGGAACCCATATTATATGGTGTAGTTGCCTTAGAGGGAATTTATTTTCACCGTAATCTTAGCCTAGTCATCATTATCTTGCTAAATATTTTATCAAAAGCATGTACCCAACGATTTACATCAACGTATATTGAGGTCACACCCAAAGAACTTCTCTCCATACATAATTCCCTTTGTTTTTACTATTTTTACCAAATTAGTGACAAACATTTTTGATAATTGACACTTTGGTCTCACAAATTGAATATACTTTGTTTTTATTTGATAACTTCTCAAACTATTACTAACTAGGACATTACTTCTAGTTTAGTTATTGTATTCACTACCACTACCTTGGGACACGACCCCAACCCTTTGTAGGGTTACTATACTCGCTTCAATTCATAGAAACTTAGACAACAGGCAGCAGCAGCCGCAGGAGCAGGCAGCAGCACGAGCAGCAGCAGTAGTAGTAGTAGTATTACTCAAGGATAAGATATTAAACTCAGTAATGAGGTTCTCAAATAAGGATACATAACTCGAGATACTCAACTCGAAAGACTCAAATCATGATACTCAAGGAAAAATAAATATTAAAAGCTGCAATATATATGGAAAGTTGTAAAATTGTAGATAGCAACTCAGTGTCCTGAAAAAAATACTCACTGTGTATATAAAAATACAATATAACTTTGTGATATTTTCTCTAATTGACAACCACCAATATGAGCCTAAGTGATGATACGACGTCTTCCCCATGCTGCCGAAACGGTCATATAGTTTATCTTAACTAAGTGGATCTACTAGCCTATGCTAAAAAGAACTTAAGGAGTCATCTAAAAAGTATGATCCTTTACCACCCATGATGGTTACATGGATCATTGAGACTTATGTTATATGAACTCGCATCCTCATATTGGTGCTCAATACTACTCCTAATATGTAGTTAGCTCATATGTTTTCAAAACAAAACTCCTTCTTTGGTTTGAAATAATAACTCAAAGATTAGATTAAAATCTCTATTCGAAATCGGTGTTTCCTTTCTTTCTCAAATGTAAAAACAATTTAACTCTTGGGAATACTTAGTTCTCGTATAATGTTTGAAGAAATGAAATTTACTCTTACTCTTTACTCAACTCAAATCTTATGTCTTCAAACAAAGTTAAAATGTTTGTAAATGACTTCTTAATATATGGTTCATACCAAATTATGGTCATGCACGACCCAATGCAAGGTTTTCAATAACCATAGATAGACTCAATACTTGGAATTCAAGAAATTCAATGATATTACTCATTTCAAGAATTCTCAACTTGAAGGGTTCAGGTGGAATTATAATCATCAAATATTCGACTCAAGGACTCAAAAATACTTGTCATCTCAAGACTGTTCGACTATAAGGTTTATGTAGAATTATTAACATGAACATTTAAACTCAAGGACTTCATGGGTAACATTCAATAGTACCACAATTATAAATATAATCTCAAAGGGGATTACAAACTTAATACACAATACTTAGAACTTGAAGATGCTACTCCTCTCAAAGGTACTCAACTATTATGAAGTTCATGCGAAATTTATGGGGATGAACAACTCGACTCAAGGGTACAAATATCCATAAGGAACTCATGTATACAGCTATTTTGACTTCTCATACTTATTTCCTCAAATATTAGTTCAGAGCAATCATTGATCACAAAGGATTCACACTCGAACTTAAAGACTTTCTTGGACTCTACTCTTAACTCTCTCTTGAATGTGAATTATGAATTCAAGAGTCATGGTTCATGTCATGAAGAATCTCAGTGGTAGTGTATACATACGAATACTTTCTCCTCACTCTCATGTCACTTTTTTGAGTCTTGAAACAAGTTACTAAATGATGTAGACTCCACAAATGGACTCGAAGGGACTTTCATAGAACTTTCAGAAGAATTTTCAAAACTTAACTCATAACTCTAAATTGAATTTGAATATATGGATTCAAGGTTATGTTCATGTGATGAATTATTTATTGGTGTTTATAAGTAGTTTATAGTGATTAAAATCAAAGAGAGTAAGGTACACTTATAATGGACACAAACGGAACATTCGATGAAAAAAAGTTGGGGCAGGCGACCCTAGTACGTAACGGGCGCGGGGTGCGGGGCCAGCCCCTAACTTTAGAGACTTCATATGGTCGCACTGAAGGGGCGTCGCCTCATCCCCTTGGTCAAATATAGGGGATGCCGCCCTAGCCTCTCTCCAGGACAAGTTCGACGTATTTAGCCTCTCATTTTCTAATCCTAAATAACTTTTAATCAATTTCTTTTCTCAAGTTTTCCTTAAATTCAATTAACCAAACTAAATACACACTAATCAACTCAAAACAACACTCAAAATAATCACTTTCATATCAAGAAATCATCAAAACCCCAACATAACAAGATTAGAATGAACTTCAAGAACTTAAATGGTTCAACTTTTTGAAGAACTTATGCTAAAAAAAACATGTTTGGTGTGTGGGTAAACAAACCCAACACTATGGAAGTTTACATACCCCTTTTGAATAAACTGAAATTCCTAAACAAAATGCAAGACTCTCTACGAAAGCTTTGGTCCTCTCCTTTTTTCTCCTTTTTTCTTTTCTTAAACTCCTAACTAAAACCCTAGTGTAAATTGAGTTTACAAAACTAAACTACTACGATAATATCCTTACAATCTTAATAAAAATGAATTAAATCTAATTGGGTAAGGAAAAGACCGAAATACCCCTCTAAAATACGTTTTGACTTTCCTTATCTAGACAACCCAACTTCGAACGGACATTTCACCCTCATACAAACTCAAAACTGAGCAAACTCGGTAGCGTTGGAAATTTATTCAAATACTCTTCATTGGATACCTTGTGTCCCACCTAACTCATCCTATATTGAAATTTATGGTCATTTGAAGTTGACCCAATACATAAAGGAACTTAGGAATGACTTGAATGAACTCTCTTTAGTTCTTCTTGGAACTCAAGGTTCTACATCTACTGACCTTAACACTCATGAAATTTTGATTTCCTTGGTAAAATTCTACTCACAACGAAAACTGGTTTGAGTCTCAATTAAAAAAATTTTATGGGGTGTTACAAGTAAGGTATTTATGAAACGTCTTATACCCTCTCATTCATAAATGTGGCGCGTTTTACACCCACGAACAAGACTCTCATTAATTTATATGAATTTTAGACACCCTAAGACACTTTTACCTGATGCTCTGAATACCAAGCTTTTCACGATCCAAGACTACCCATAGATGTGACATGGTACCTAGAATCCTAAGACACTAAGAAACCACGCAAAAATTAAGAAGCAAGATAAGAGGACCAAAGTCTCAACTGATAATCTCAACATAATAGAGAAATCTCAATACAAAGACTCATATGGAAGTACTAATCTCTTAAATTTCCTCAAATTAACGCATCAGGACACTTTATCCAATACTAAGTGTGGATGATCATTAGTCAGTAATATAACTCGACAAAGTGAGTTGGGGTCGAATCACACAAGGAGTCGCTCTGATGATTAATATCCAAGTTGGATCAATTCGAATAGCCCATGACATTTGCGAGTAAAAACATATCAAATTAAAAAGGTGACACAAGTGTCAATAATCAAAAAGGGGGTTTTCAATCAATTATCAACTAAAGCAGAAAATAAACAAAAATACAAGTATGGAGAAGTAATACATGGGATGTTATAGGATTATAGGATATCACAAACAACCGGGTAATTTCAATTAGTAGTAAACAACTACATATTAGTGATTAAGTTAGACTTTAGTGGGGTAAACTCTCTCTCGAGAAATTTACCTCTAATCACATTTGTTTCTCTCGAACACTAATAAGTGGAAATTAAGCAAAACCTTTGCCTTATAACATTCACTCTTTCGAGTTGAATGTGCGGAAGAGAGTTTAGGACTCACTCTCTAGAGTTGAACCGTTGACAATCCACTACCTACATACTATTGATTCAACAGTTTTGGTTTTGGAACCTCTCTCTCAAAAAATCCCAAAATGCTAAGATAAAATTGAATTTACAAATACAACCCCATTAAATTCAACCACAACTACTGAACGAAAACACTTTTACAGAACAAACAAACTAATAATTCGCAATACCCAAAAATGATATCAATCAATATCACATAATCACACTCCAAGAATTTGGGTTTTAGCTAGACATAGTAAAACCAACAAATCGATACCAACTAGTGTTTCCATCAACTGGTTAAAACTGATAATGTCTTTACACGGGTTTACATTGAAGAATCTTCAACACCAACTTCCAATTTCTTGGAAATTGGAAATCTTCAAATCTTCAAAAGCTAAGGAAAAATGTCTTCAAACTTGAAAACATAAGACAATGTTCAAGCAAGAAAAATAATTCCAAATCTGATTATTCAATGTCTAGATAGTAAACTATGAATTTAAAAATGTATTTATAGTCTCAAAAATTGTGCTGCGAAGGATAAGTCGACTGAATAAGTGGGGATAGTCGATCACTCAGTGATCCGCCGTTTTTCATTTGTATCATCGTTTTTCTTTTGCCTTCAATGACCTTAACGTTCTATAATTTTGGGTGATATTACACTAATCATGGAACAATTCAGCGACACGCCGACTTCCCCTTTTGATCACCGACTTGATTTTCTCCTTTAAGGCTTAGACACTGGAACATAAATCGAGAATGAGGATATTTAATGACATGTCTAATGGGTTAGGTGATCCTTATGCTTTTTTTTCTTCATTCTTTCAGTTGCCTTATTCCTTTTTTCTCCTTAGTGTTCACGCTTTATTCCTCAATTAAAATACCTGAAAATCAAGGATTTGTATCAGTTATAGGGGGAAAATATGCATTTGAGGACAATAAATCTATTAAAATAAAGCCTTAAATGAGTCCAAATCATGGACTCATCAACAACCCCCAACTTAAACATTTGTTTGTTCTCAAGTAAAACTCAAGTTCAGCAATTCAAAAAGGATGTCGCAAACAGTGCTACACAAGATTAAATCGTGAATGCACACAAAAATTTTCAACTTACTCATGCAAGGATCAATTGTGCACTCAAAGATTCAAGTTATGACTCACCGTTACCAAAGAATCTCAAGCTCACTACACTTGCTTCAAATGCAAGTTCAAGCTCAACAAAAGTGTACAAATGCCCTCACACAAGGAATGATTCCATATTCACACAATTGTTCTCAAATTTAAAGGTTCAAAATCAATTTCAACGCTTACAATCACAAGGATGAACACAATGCATGATTTCACCCATAGATTTGCCTATATTTTCCAATCAACCTTTGTTCCAGCTCACTCAAGATCACAAATGTCTTTTTGAGGCTTGTAATAAGGCTGAGTGTAAAGGTATGTTCATTTAGGCTCAGTAACTTTTTATCCTCGTGATATGTGGTGCGAACAACACTTTCTTCCCTCTTCTTCATCATTTCCGTTTGTTGCTCACAAGTCATCCCATTATTCATCTTTCATGGACGATTGGAAACCCCATTTTCTTTTTCACTTTTACATCTTTATTCCACAACTTTTCAATTCTTTTTCTTTTTCTTTATCTTTTCCTCTCTTTTTAATATATGGAGGGGTTCCATTTTTCTCAAAACCATGAGTCAAAGGGACTTCTTTGCACTTCTTCATGTACCTTCTTTTTTCACCACTCCCCCAACTAAAGATTTTGGCCTAAGTTTGCTATTCAAATTAACCACAACTTCATGAAGATTATGGGTAATAGATAAACAAAGGTCATATTTTCATCAAGCTTATTTCAAGAAAAGTTCAAGGCTCAAGGGGTATTCAAGAAAGGATCACACACACTCACAAGGTTGTCCATAAAAGAGGTATATGTCGAATTGTTTTCCACTCTTCAAAGTTACCTAAGATCATGTCAAGAGATCGCATCACTTAGTTAACTGGAACTTCAATTTGTATGTTTTCATGAAAAGAAGACATGAGATAAGAAATAAAGTGTTTCATTGAGATTTTGAATAGCGTTCTCGAATTCAAGTTGATTCTATTTCAACTCTTCTGTAGAGAAAAACGATCAAACAATTCCCAATCATGGTCCTTGCAGATCGGATCATCCATATAATTGAATACAAAAGGACACTCCAAAGACCCTCTTATTCTCATAGCCTGGTCTGGTCAATACCCAACTGGGCCTCTTTTGTTCCAATGCATTTGAAATAAAATATGCATGTGTAAATTCTAGGCGTCACATGCATGGTTCACGGTAAGCTCATCACACAATGCATTGACACTAAAGTCAAACAAGACTCCACACTTTCACTAGTGTGAAATATTCAGCGCAAGAGACTGAATTCGATATTTGTCTAGTAACAAAGAGATTTAAAGAGTTCACATATTTTCTATGCAACTTCATTTAGCCTCATCGTAGCCGTACATTCATTTTTGTTTGATTGAGAGCACTATTCAAGTCATTGGTATTGATTGAAGCTAATACTCAAAGTAGTAAGAGTACAACCAAATTCATCTCCAAACAAGAGGAGGCAAAAAAATTTGACAGGGTCGAACTAGGAGTCACAAGCTTAATCATCCACACGATGCAATTAAAAACACGGGATAAATTTTACAACCCAAATATAAAAACAAAATATATACTCAAAGAAGGCACAAAAGTGGGACTACCCCTACCTTAAATAAAAATCATTTGTCCTCAAATGCAAATGATAAAAAATCTAAAAGTGAAATAAAGTAAGCCAAACACAGAGGTAAATAGGGAATCCTCTCTAGTCATTCGCCCCATCTTTCTATTTGGGCGTCAATTCTCGGGGTCACATCATAAGGGAAACTAGTTGTATTAGAGGCCTCCAAGGGTTTATCAACCAGAAAAGTCTTTACAACTGTATAAATCCTTGGTCCATGAAGAAATAGAGGAGCCTTGGGAAGTAGTCTTCTTGTCAGAACTGGAGCTCTTGTTCTTGCCTTTGTCTCCAGGTGGAGGTTCTTCTCTTCCCTTTTTGGGAGGATTTGACCTCCCTTCATTAATAGTGATACCCCATATTCTTTTTTGAGGTGGCATGTTTACGCCTTTTGTACAATGTCTGCAAAAACATCGAGGCAAAGTTAGAAAATCAAACAAAGGATCAGAAAAATTATTGAGAACAAACTTGCCGAAACAATCATCGAGTCGCTAAATCATTTTGGCAAGCTAGATTGGGCTCGTCGAAAGAATTGGCATTGAAACTCTAGCAATTTGGTGATGAAAAAGGTCGTTCAGCGAATCACCACAATTTTTCAGTGAGCAAGAGTTAGCTCGCCAAAAGTAATAGTGCAAAAAGGGGTTCATGGGTGTAGTCAAAAGGGTGTTCAAGAAGACTTTAAGCAAATTGTCGAGTGCTATTGGCGAACTCAAACTTCTGACAAAAAGTACATAATTCAATATCACATAAAGCATGAAATTTAAGGTGAAATATGGAACTTTGGCGAACTGTTGAGTGGTTCCGCAAGCTCGACCCTGCTCGCCAAGCTACCCATCGTGCCTACTTTCAACCCATCTACTTGAATTCATCCCCTTAATCCCACGAAAGAAAAATCAAATCATGCACTAGACAAATTTAAGAAAGACTCATGACACCCATTACCTTGGAATAATCCAAATTCTCCCGATTTTATCAAATTTGGCCATCTGAAAACATTTTCCCTTAAGAATTATGTCACTCATTCTATCATTGGGTAAATAACGTCAATTGGCGCAACCGCAAGCTACAAAAACTTCACCTAACTAAGACTAATGACACGCAAGCACAACCTTGCAATTTCAGTTTATTTCAAAGCACAAGATCACGAGATTTCAATGATCAAAAAAATACGAGCAAGTATATCAAGTTCAAAAATAGGCATATTCAATACAAATAAGATCAAAGAGGCCCAACACACATCACTAAGAGAAGATCATTTGCTAGAGAATACAAAATGCGGTAAAAATAATTAGGGGGTTCAGAAAACCAACCTCTTGTGCCGAATAATATAAAATTTTAAATGCTAGGGGGAAAAGTATTTGAATCTTAGCACAAATCAACAAATAAAACACTTAGGATTCTATAAATATATAAACTAACGTGTCGGTATGAATTTGGGAAGATAAAAGTGAGGGAAAGTGAAAGATTGAACTTTTGGCCTTAAAAATCGTACACTTTTCACTCATTTGGAGACATTAGTCGTGCACGCCGAGTCACTCGATGACACATCAAATAATCACTTACCTCGTCGAGTTTTACAGTACCTCTAGTTGATGTGGAGGTCCAAACAGTAGACAAAATCAAGATCGCAAACACTATCTGCGATTTGCAAACTAGACCTTTAACTCGCCAATCTACACTTTAAATATTTTTCCACAGTTGGACCTGCACAATCAACACACCATTATTTTAAAGCATGAATAAATAAATAAAAAGATCTTGTGTTACCTCCCAAGAAGCGCCTTGGTTATTATTGTGGCACGACACTTAACCCCATTCAAGTTCCATTAGTAAGGTTTGCCCCATTGTCATAAGGCTACCACATTTTTGGGACCCTATTAGTTGAATGAGCATAGAATAGGAAGTCGCCATCTAGTTCAACATTAATAATTTCTCTCTTATCTCTTCCAACACTTTGTCGTGTTTTTCAACTTTGTGTAGAATGAGTAATAGGAATTCTTCAATTTTTCTGCCCTCTTGTTGTTTCATATTCCAATGCTCGTGTGAGGAAATGTACTTTTCGTCTTTTTGGATAGTTCCTCTAAGTCCTTGACCCTTTAGGCCAAGGTATTCATCTGAACCAACAGTGTGGCCAAGCGTTGGTCATTCTCAGTCTCATTGTTGATTTTGGCCACATAATCAAGGAGATGGGTTGCGGTCTCATAGGAATGTCATATCAAGCATCCCGAAGAGAGTTGGTCATCCATTATTCTATCTTCGGGGGTAAGACCCCAGCGGGAGAATTTTAGAAGTAGTTTATCTGGAATCTCATGACTTGGGCATTGTTACAATAGGATTTTTAACCTTTTCCACAACTCACACATGGACTCCCTCTCCAATTGCATGAAATTATGATGTTATCCCTAAACAACATCAAGTTTAGTGAAAGGTGATCCATTGAGGTATTATTGCTACTCACTATGCTCTAATTCTCTAACCAAAATAGCAACACATAAATAAAAAATAAAAATTAAATAAGTTCAACTATGACTATCTAGAAATTCAGCTTAACTAAAATTTATCAAATAACACTTCTCCCCGGCAATGGTGTCATTTTGATTAACGCATCAGGACACTTCATCCAATACTAAGTGTTGACGGTCTTAGTCAGTAATATAACCCAACTAAGTGAGTTGGCTTCGAATCCCACAAGGAGTGGCTCCGCGAATTAATTGTCAAGTATGAATCAATTTGAATTAGTTATAGATCAGGACATTTGCGAGTTAATTATCAAAAAAGGGGGTTTTCAGTCAATTATTAACTAAACAGAAAATTAATGAAATGACAAGTACGGAGACAAGATTCTTGGGATGTGGTAGGATTATGGGATAAGACAAAAAAACCAGGTAATTGCAATTAGTACTAAACACCTGAATATTAGTGATTAAGCTAACTTTAGTGGGACAAACACTCTCTCGAGCAATTTACACAGATTTGTTCTCTCGAACACTAATAAGCGGCAATTAAGCTTCACCTTAGTCCATTCAATCTCTTGAGCTTAATGTACGGAAGAGAGTTTAGGAATCACTCTCTCCAGCTTAACCCATAACAACCCACTACTCGGAGACCATTGATTCAGTAGTTTTTTTTTCAAAATTGATCTCTCGAGCAAGCCACAAACGCTAAGCTAAGATTTTACTTGCAACTACAACCCCATTAAATTAGACCACAACTACTGAACTAAATAACTTTTACACAAAAAAAAACTAATAATTAGCAACGCCCAGAAATTATATTAAACCATAATTGTTGACACCCGATTTTGATCCATCCCGATGGGAATTAATTCACGGGCTTCTTAATTTCAAAAACAACTTAGAATAATTAGCTTTATAAAATCCAAATGCTTTCAAAATCATCTTAGGTATTTTGGTCGATTTTCACAAGTCATGAATAATAAATATATTTGATATGGTTTATATATATATATATATATATATATATATATATCATATCAAAAGATTTCTACTTTATATTAGTAAATATGTTATTAATTTGGTCTTGTGTAATTGATAGTTATAAGTTTGGTCAGCGATGGTTAGCATATAATCAAAGTAATAATTGTATGTCATTAGTTTTTAGAAGCTCGTTAATAAATTAACGACAGTTCATCTTGATTAGATATTGACCAAATCAACCAATCAATTTAATTTGGTTACATTTCCAAATTAATTTGGGTTGTATTCGATCCCTTTTCTTTAGCCAAATCTGCAATTCATTTCTACCCATTTAAAGGACCAATTTTAGGTCTTTTATTTAGCAAATTTTTGAAAATTAGGCCCACCTCCATCCCATTTTATTTTTTAATTCAGCCATCCCACCTCTTTTTGAATCCCAGCAATTTCTAGCCCACTCCAAGCCCGACCTGGCCCAAATTCTTTCCCTTCACAAAAGAAACCCAGAAGAAATGATAAAGAAACAATCAAACGCCAAATTTATGGCATAGCACAACATTCACAACGACAATGCATGAACGAATCCACCCTATGCTTGTACGTGCATCATGTGAAGGAGAACAAGAGAAAGTTCAAGAAAGCGCAACAACGGTCTCAAATGGGGAGCACACGGTGTCTATGTACGAGTTTCTTGTCGTTTCTTCTTCTTTTGATGTTCCAGCACAGTCATGCTGCTCCAAAAGTTAAAGCACCTATAATTTCATCCTCGCAGTCGCACGAATCGTCACTACTCGCCTGGAGATGAAGCCACTTAGCACTTAAGGATAATCGATTCAATAGAAAATGCTTGCGTCCTTTTCAACTTTTGTGCTTTTGAAAAGTTGGATTTCCTCGTACAAGATCAGCTTTGTCTCGACTTTGGGATGAAAAAATTAGAAATGTAATTGGGTGGGAATGTCAATTTTTCCCTATAGCTTCTCCGAAATCACTCGTCTCTCCCCTTTAATTTTCGACCTAAATCCCCGTCGATATAAATGTATCTTCTTCTCTATTCATGGGTTGGAGATTTTATGTTAGGAAAATTTTGAGTTACTGTCTATACATAGTTATATATATAAATATTAGGAAATATGTTTTCATGTGATAGAGATTAGGAATCATATTTCTACTCTGTTCATCATGTTCTCGAAGACGTATTTTAGTGGTGATGAAGTCATCGCCTGCTTGCCTCGTCCTAGTCTTGCTGCTTGTATAAAGGTAACACTTTCTCTTTCGTAATATTTTCTTGTCTCCTATATTTTGAAATGGTGTTTTCCAGGAAGTTTATTTTGGTGTTGATGGTTATTGGAATCTTGACATATAGGTACACCTTATTTGTGATGCTTTAATTATTCCATTGTCTACTAATGAGTATCGTTTTTGTTCTTGTTCATTCATGCCTAGATTTGTTGATTCATTGTTTATTTTAAGGGTATTTCATTATCTCTTATTTAGTTTATTTGTTTGAATGTTGATGAACCTACATGTCTTCCTTTCCCTTGAATGCTAACATCAGTATCCATATTCGGTGTATTTATTTTTATTTTTTAAAAAACTTTAGGTCTGGTTTTCTTTCAAAAGAAAAGAAAAGTTCTCTCATGGTTTAGTCCAACTGTTTAAATTAGTTATTTAGCATTTGCCAGTTTTTAATCAAGATCATTGTTGTTGGTGGTGATCTTGTACTTCTATTCAACTCTAGGTTGCGCTTATTTCCGGGAAAACTCAAGTCCAAATGGACAAGGTCATTCCTCGTCACCAAAGTGTTTCCTAATGGAGAAGCTGAGCTGGAGAACAAGGAAGGCACAAGGTTCATAGTCAATGGGTAAACAATGAAGATCTATCTGAGGCACGCGGAAAGTGTTCAAGAACCGGTTGAGGCCTATCATCTTGATGAAGTCTGAGTATTCAAGGGGCATCCGTCGTGCTGCGATGTTAAATCAAGCGCTACTTGGGGGTAACTCAAGGTGTGTACTCTAGACAACAATTGGTTTTGTTTTCCATGTAGAAAGAATCGTAGTTTTGTTTAGTTGTTCTAAGTGTTTCATTTCTTTGTTCTATGTGTGTTAGTGTTGGCTAGAGATTAGAATAAGGTCTGTGTCTAAAATGTGTTTAGAAAAATACAAACAAAAATGGCCTAACTATTGCTACATGTGCAGGAAGAAAGATTTGAAATCTACAGGAAATGGTCTGGTGCAGAGGTTTGCATACCTCATCAAAGTGCCATCGTTCAATCGTGGAACCGTCAATGGTGTCCGTAAATCCCAAGTAAGATTCCAAATTTTCTAATTCTAAGAGTGATCAACGGTCATGATCATTAGACTGTCAATCTATCTACATACCGTCAATGAGGTCTCATTACCAGTGAACCGACCCAAACCCGACCGTCTATATTGAAAACCCACCATTCAAATTCTTCCCCCCTTTCCATTTTCTTTCCAAATTCTATCCATAACCATTTCTCTAATTTTCTCCCTGAATCACTCCCCATATCATCACCAAATCTATACAATCCCTCTTTCTTATCGCTTTCCCCAAATCCTAATCGACTGGTGATCGGGTTTGGCACACATTGACTTTGTCTTTGGGATTGCACATCAATGTAGGGACACAATCACTACACTCTTTGAGATGATAAACGAAAAGAGGTGATTACCATACTGATCACATAGGTACATCGAGTCCTCATGGAGACTCTACATACACTTTGAGAGGTGCACCGACTCTTTACCTTCCACAAGTGAAATTGAATGGCTTAGGACTTAGGCACATATAGTGAGGAGATTGTGCAGGATTTCTATGCCTCCTATGCTACCACTCTCCGAGGTCCCATGGACAAGTGGGAAAAACCCACCAAACAGGACCCTTTCACTTCTACACTAGTCCGAGGTTGCCGGGTCAACATCTCGCAAGCAACCATCGAACGAATCCTATACAGACCCAACCACCGGTATAGAGTGGATTTATTATACTTTGAAGTTTTATTATAGGTGGGACATTATTTGGGGTGGTGATTTTCAAAGAAGTGCGGAGAAGCGAGAGATATTGAAAATGTGGTTGTCTCAATATATAGAGATAGATGTGAGCTGGTTGACTTGGTCATAGCACCCCGAGTAAGCATCAAGAAGGACATACTAATTTTAGCGGCCAAATTCTTTTGGTTGCTGGTCCGAAACAGAGTGTCACCCACACAGGCTGACAATCACTCAGATGGGACAGGGCTCTCATGGTGGCAGCATCGTAGCAGGGCTAGAGATTGACTTTGCTCGGATGATGTTAGTGGAGATACACGAGAAGGCATTTAAGATCTCCACTACTTACCCATTTCTGTGTTTGATCTTTTATATGTACAAGGATGTTGGAGTGTCAATCTGGAATTTGATACACTTCTCTACCATATCAAGACATTGGATATAGGTCTAATCAAGGATGAGGCTAATGTGGTAGCACATGCAGAGGGCCCCGAGTCGAGGTTCCTTCTTTGGGAGACAATCTTGAAGACATGGTGGAGCTAGCCCAAGGGGTTGATCCCTCCATTCCCAAAGCATGTCGATCCCACTCCGACCTTTTCTTCGCATGCAGCCAATAGGACCCCTAACTCTCCATATCCACACCACCAGCTGCAGCAGTGATTTCTCTAGCTAGAGTCCAAAATCTAGAGACGCAGATAGTCACTTTACTCCATCACATACAACCATAGATGCAGAAGTCCATAGCGGAGGCAAAGGATCGCATAGAGAAGCGGGTGTCCAAGCAGATGGAGCATCAAATTGAGGCAGTTCACAAATGCCTTGACGCTTTTAAGCTGCGTGTTTTGGCCCGACAAAACCCACCACTGATCTCGCTACCATTCAAAAAGAGTTGGCTAGACTGCGAGCCCACATTGATGCTATTTTCGACATGCAAAGGACTGAGATAGAGCTAGCTGAAAACATTGTTCTTGAAGTCTTGTACAAGGTCCTTGCTGAGATAAAGCCCAAACCCCGTGTTTGTGGCAACTTTCACCATTTTAGCCGCACCGCTGAGGCTGGTGATGAGGCCCGTTCAAGAAAAAAAGAGCATACAAAGCTGGAACAGGCTATGAGGGCCTCATTAGTGGATGAAGAGATGCACCAAAGGAGGGTGCAAGAGGCATCCAATTCCATGCATATGAGCGGAGCAAAGAGCACTACGAATGGTGTAGAGATAGATGTATATGGCATTACCGATACTGTCATCCTTATAGATGTGGGCACTATTGATGGTGACCCAATGGCTGATCCTGCTAGCTCTGGAAAACCAAACCCACTCGCTTGTTGAGAGGTCTTCGGCGCTATGTGCCACAGGTTTGCTTCACCTTTCATCATAATGTTCATAATTTATTTTACATTGGGGACAATTGCATTATTTTTGTTAGGGTTGTGTAAATGGAATGTGAGTGATAGGGTGAAGTCTGAGTATCTCAACTCACAATTCTCTATTAGGGTTTACTTGTTTGTATTCTTTTTCCCCAAGAGACTGCTTAAATTTCTGTTAAACTGGCATGTATTAGTGAGTGTATGTGTAGAAGCATGAAAGACTGAAGCATGATGGCTAATGAAAAATGATACCCCCATCAAATTGTAGTGCTTAAAGTATAGGTTCAGATAAGTTGTTTGTGTTGAGTCTAAACATGACAGGAAAAGGCACCAACTTCATGACATTCAACCAAAACTTAAACTGGGAATCATGATTATCTAATAGTGCAACGATGGGCCAAGTGAATGTGAGGATATTTGAGTGTTCAACAGTTTGTGTCTAACTCAAACTTGATCGGTTAGTCTTGCTAAAAATCTACTATACAAGCTAGGAAATGGTCATATACCCTTGTTCAAAATAGCCCATATCTATCCTAAAAGAGGTTAACCAAATGAAATAAATGTTCCCTTTTGATTTAAATATGTTGAGCCAGTAATAGACCATTTTTTTACCAACTCACCTTCCCAGGGTATAATGTTTTGGCCAGTCCCTCCTTGGACATATGTATCTCGACTTAGGCAAAAGCCTAAGTTGAGGGTGGCTAATACAAAAAGTGACCTCGTCTTGGCCCTGACCCGACATCACGCATTGTGCACCTTGACTCATGGAAAACATATGAGTTAAGGATGGATATTATGAAAGAAGACCCAAAAATGGGTGTGAAAAGTGTTGGATGTTCAAAAGAAATGCATAATTAAGAGAAGGATGTGACTTGGCGAAAATGAAAGAACAGTTGAAAAAAATAAGGAGATAAGAAAAGGAAGAGTACTCTGAGAAAAAGATACAAAAAAGTGAAGTCATGTCTTAAAGGGAAATAAGGCAAAAGTGAAGATAAAAGAAATAGGGGGTCAAGAACAAAAAAAGGAGGTGGAAAGCTTAGCGGTAATGTCAAGTAGGGAAGATAGTCACTAAATGTACCCAAATGTAACAAACCTGACCCTGAGCCTATGTTACAAGAAGAGAAAGTCCTACAGTGATCCAAGAGTCTAGTGTGGTGAACCTAAGTAGCGAAGATAAGCGCAAGCCTATGGCGTGGATCACTAACTGCGTTTGAACTCATTTTTAAGCACGAGTGTTGAAATAGATCTTGTATCCAAAATGCATAATCACTGTTTTATTTGAAGTCAGGGCACTTATTACATTATGAGAGAATTGGTACCTTAGTGAGAGGAAAAATAGTAGAGGTGTCTGTTGCATGATGAATTCGTGTCATGATGTGATCCGCATGGTTTTGGAGATTTTGGTTTGAAATTCAAGTGTAATTTCTGGGTTTATTGTTCTCGCTAAGTAAGTTCATGATTTATTCATCTTAAAACATGAATCGCGGTCGTGCTAACATAGGTAACTAAATCTACAACTAGGCTTATGGGAACCATGGGTAATTAACAAAGTATGACTAGTAACTAAGCTATTATTGAATAGTATTTTTGCACGCATTGATGATTCTTTTGTTTAGAAGTATTTTTAACCAGGCACGTGTTAGTACTCGCCTTGTTGCTACTTGCTGGACCAAGGAGGTAGTTAATAGGAAAAAAATTATCAACATATATTTAGTGTGATACTATCTAATAGGGCTAGTGTCGATTGGTGCAAAGTAAAAACTAAGTCATACATCGATTATGATGTCTAATATGAGGTAAGGCTAAGGGTTAATAAATTATACACACGTAGCTAGACCAAGGTGTGGGTGAAATTTGCTAGATGTCGGCCAAGGGATTTAGAGATACCTAACTTATCACTTAGCATGTAATACACTAGGAAATGATTGATATAGCTAGGAATACTGCAATTTGAACCTGTGGAGAACACATACACCCTAGATGCTCTCTCATCTTGATAACAACCAAAGTTTTCTTTTGTTCACTTGATAATCACACAATTGAAGGAATTTGTTTCACAACCCCCCCCCCCCCCTTTTACTTTATTGCTTCGGAAATACTTTGACTAAAAAGAGATAATCGTGGGATAAAGTTAAGTCTAAATAATTTTCCTTGTGGGATCAACTCCAACCTACTAGTTGGGTTCTTTACTTGATAACAATCGCGTATGCTTCTTTAGGGAGGTGTAATTTGAGTGTATCAAGCTTCTAGGAGATTCACCCGTCTCTCCCCCTAAATTTTTTACCTAAATCCCCCTTTATATAAATGTTCTTGATCTCTATTTATGGGTTGGAGATTTTGAGCTGGAAAAACTTTGAGCTACCACCTATACATAAATCTATACGAATATTAAAAAATAATGTTTGAGGTGATAGAGATTGGGAATCATATTTCTGCTCTGTTCATCGAGGTTCTTAGAATCATATATCAATGCTGATGAAGTCATCGCCTGCTCGCCTCGTCCCAGTCTTGCTGCTCTGAGAAAGGTAACATTTTCTCTTTTGTAATATTTTCTTGTCTCATATATTTCGAAATTGTATTTTCCATTGTCCCGGAAGTCTGTTTTATTGCTAATATTTATTGAATTTTTGGCATATCGATACACCTTATTTGTGATGCTTTATTTATTTCATTGTCTACTAATGAGTGTCATTTTCGTTCTTGTTCATTCATAGCTAGATTTGTTGTTTCATTATTTATCGTAACTATATTTCATTATCTCTTCTTGAGTTTATTTGCGTGAACTTTGATGAACCTATATGTCTTTGTTTCCCTTGTTTGTTAATATCAGTATTTGTATTCGGTGTATTTAATGTTTTTTTATTTTTTACAAAAAATTTTAGGTCTGGTTTTTCTTTCAAAAGAATAGCAAAGTTCTCTGATGGTTTAGTCCAACTATTTAAATTAGTTATTTAGCATTTTCCAGTTTTGAATGAAGATCATTGTTGTATTAGCTTTTATTTATGTTTAAAACGAGCTATCTTGCTATTCTGTTGGGTTTGACATTTGACTTTCCTTTAATATAGTATAGATTACATGTTTGGTTTCTGTCTTGTTATTGTTTGTAAATGACTAAAGTTTTGGTAAGCTTAACATGAATTCCTTTCCGTGAAGTTGTTCTTTTTTGTGAAAGTTTAAGTCGTTTTAACTCCTAGTAGTGTTTTCTTTCGAAAATATGTGCCTTTTTTTTTGTTTCATCATTCAGAATCGCAATTGAGGGACTGAAAATACTTGGGTAAAGCTTGGTTGATTTTTTAATATAAAATCTTTGGCTTTTGTTTAAGTTTTCTCGCTATTGTTGAATCTGAGTCAATTTTCTAAATGGTCACCCAATTTAAGAGAATTGTCATGAAGTATCATTTATGTTCATTCCATCACTATTTTCCTCCAAATATACTTAACATTACAAAATAATCACTCTCTCCTAGTTGACATGACATGTCATTAAATTTCTTAGACTAATTTAATTCATTGAACCCATTTAACTAAAATAATGATCATATTATTTTTTATTTTTTTATTAGTTTATTAAGAATAAATTTTCATACTTCAAATCTTTTATCAAAATTAAACTTTTTACTTTTTTATGTTATGAAGAATACATTTTAAAAAAGTACTATAATTTTATCAATTTTGATTACTTATATAGACTTACATTCAATAAAATATTAATGTACAAATCACTCATGAACGCTAATTTACATCAATTAATCATAAGTTGTATGATTAATCAATAATATTAAAGGTCGATTAATTATTTAAAAAAAAGTAACTATTTGGGTTCTTTGAAATCCATATATACTTACAATATATTTTTTAAAAAGAAAATAGTAACTGAATAATATTATATTTTTAATCCATTAGAAATATTCAATACCTCAAAAGTCTCCTTAAATTTTAGTTGATATGTCAGTCATTAAATCATCATTTTGAAAAATAATAGACATATTCAATTCATTAAATTTATGTCTCTTCAAAATAAATATAAAAATTACATGAGAATTTATGAAGATTATAAGAAAAAAAAATAAAAGTCTAGTAACTTTATATATTGTCACCAAAAAAATATAATGAAAAGATCTCTGTGTGCACTTATTACCTCATAGTTTTAAAATTCCTAACTAAATTATTTGAAAATTTTAAGAAATTTGTTTTATAAAAGTATTTAGATAAATTTGTAAGGTTGACAAAAAATGGCAAGAATTTATCTTTTTTTTAATTTTATTTTTGTTTTTTACACTTTTGTTTATATTATATTATAATATAAATTTTCATACAATTAAACATCAATAAATAAACTAATAATTAATTGAATTTCATGATACTATTCAATAATATACATATTATATGAGATTAATATATTGATAAATAAAATTAAAATTTTATTTTCTATAAATATTATTCACTTACTATTTTCTTTTTAAATCATATTGTAAGAATATATGGATTTCAAAGCACCCAAATAATTGTTTTTTTAAAATAATTTATCGATTTTTAATATTATTGATTCATTATACGATTTATGATTAATTAAAGCAAATTAGTGTTCATGAATGATTTGTAAATCAATATTTTTTGAATGTATGTGTTTAGAAGTATTCAAAATTTATGAGATTATAGTACATTCTAAAAATGTATTCTGCGTAACATAAAAAAATAAAATTTTTAATTATGATAAGAGATTTTAAGTATGAAAATTTTTTATTAATAAATTAATAAAAAAATTAAAAATAATATGATCATTATTTTAGTTAAATGAACTTAATGAATTAAATTAGTCTATTAGTAAAAAAAAATTTAATGACATGTCATACCAACTAGGAGAGAGTGATGTTTTTTAAGTGTCAAGTATATTTGAAGGAAAATAGTGATAGTTGGGTGTTATTTTTATCATAAATGAAACATAAATAATATTTCAAGTCAATTCCCTCAACTTGGGTGACCATTTAGGTCTATTTGTTGATTTTGTTATGGTTGAATGTTGATTGCTTTTTTCTTATTGATGCATGCTAATGTTGGGTTCTATTTGCCCTAAATTTCTTATCATAAATAGGAAATTCTTTTAGAGAGGTTCTCTGTGTTGATACATAAATTTTGCAAAGGAGATTATGGAGAGGAGAAGCAAGTTGTTGAAGATTAAGTAAAGAAGGTGGACAAATTTATTTTGTCAGAAATTCAGGCCAAGGGGGAGATTTGTTGGGTTTTATTTGCCCTAAATTTCTTACCATAAATATGTTTTCCTTTTAGGAAAAGGTTTTGGATTGACTAATATTTTTTTCTCGTAGGAAAAGGTTTATGACTCTATAAACAGAGATATGTTCTCTCTAACTTAATTAGCATTCACAATATAGCCTTAAAGGCTTTGAGAGTTTTGGTTAGGGGGAGAATTTATGGGTCACAAGTTTGATATGTTATCACTTGTGTGAAACTTCCATGTATTTCGAGTGAAGTGGTTGAGGTTGTTTCTCTCTGTATTTTGTACGTTCATATTTATAGTGGATTGCTCATCTCCTATGTGGACGTAGGTCGATTCACCGAACCACGTTAAATCTTTATGTCTTTTGATGTATTTCTCATTGTAATCTTAATCGTGATATTTCGAGGTTTGCATTGCTAGCTTCCGCATTTACACCTGCTTATTTTTTGTCCTAACAAGTGGTCAGAGCAAGATTCAATGATGAAGTCATGTTCAGTTGTTCGATAATTGATTATTGAACCAGGTTAGAAAGAGGTGTTCATCTTGACGGGTGTAGTTCTAGCCGCAACTTTTTGACCGTAATGGAGATTTTGTTGGAGAAATTTTTTCAGAGAGGTTCTCTGTGTTGAGACATAAATTTTGGAAAGGAGATTATGGAGAGGAGAATCAAGTAGTTGAAGATTAAGTAAAGAAGGTAGACAAATTTATTTTGTCAGAAATTCAGGCCAAGGGGGAGATTTGTTAGGTTTTATTTGCCCTAAATTTCTTACCATAAATAGGTTTTTCGTTTTGGATTGACTAATCCTTTTTCTAGTAGGAAAAGGTTTAAGACTCTATAAATAGAGACATGTTCCTTCGAACTTAATTAGCATTCAGAATGTAGTCTTAAGGGCTTCAAGAGTTTTGATTAGGGGGAATTTATGGGTCACAAGCTTGATACGCTATCACTTGTGTGAACATCCCATGTATTCCGAGTGAATTGGTTGAGTTTGTTTCTCTCTATATTTTGTACTCTCATATTTATAGTGGATTGCTCATCTCCTTTGTGGACGTAGGTCGATTGACCGAACCACCTTAAATCTTTGTGTCTTTTGGTATATTTCTCATTGTCTTCTTACTCGTGATATTTTAAGGTTTGCTTTGCTAGCTTCCGCATTTACGACTATTTATTTTCGATTCGAACAAGTGATATCAGAGCCAGATTCAATGATGGAGTCAATTTTAGTGGTTCTATAATCGATGATTGAACCAGGTTAGAAGGAGGTGTTCATCTTTACTGGTGTAGTTTTAGTCACAATCTTTTTAACAGTAATGATGATTTTGTTGGAGAAATTGTTTCAGAGAGGTTCTCTATTTTGAGACATAAATTTTGCAAAGGAGATTATGGAGAGGAGAAACAAGTTGTTGAAGATTAAGCCAAGAAGGTGGACATTTATTTTGTCAGAAATTCAGGCCAAGGGGGAGATTTGTTAGGTTTTATTTGCCCTAAATTTCTTACCATAAATAGGTTTTCCTTTTAGGAAAATGTTTTGGATTGACTAATTCTTTTTCTAGTAGAAAAACGTTTAGGACTTTATAAATAGAGGAATGCTCCTTCTAACTTAATCAGCATTCACAATGTAGTCTTAAGGACATTGAGAGTTTTGGTTAGGGGGAGAATTTATGGGTCACAAGATTGATACGTTATCACTTGTGTGAACCTCTCATGTATTCCGAATGAATTGGTTGACGTTGTTTCTCTCTGTATTTTGTGCGTTCATATTTATAGTGGATTTCTCATCTCATTTGTTGGACGTAGGTCGATTGACCAACCACGTTAAATCTTTGTGTCTTTTGATATATTTCTCATTGTCTTCTTACTCGTGGATTGCTAGCTTCTGCATTTACACCTGCTTATTTTCGGTCCTAACAATATGTCCGAGTTCTCCATGAATTCAATTATCCTTTACCCGCATTTTGAAAAAACCGTAAAGGCTCAAATCCTCCTTTCAAGCGATCCATCAAGTGGAACCAAAGAATAATGAAATGGATGTACATATGTCGGAATTGAAAGGGCGAAAGAAGAGGAGAATTGAAAAGGGTTGGGCCCACTCTTTATTTTAAATTTGTATCTTGTTATTTTGGGTCTAATCATTTGTTATTTATTATTTTTATTATTTTGTTAGAAGTTTAGGATAGGTGAAGATCGGGCCAATGTCCCAAAGGAAATTATTTCTTTCAACTTTAGGAAAGGTGCCACTCAAATGGGCCTTTGGCCCAAAACGGAAACGGACCCAAATAATGGTCAAGAGGACAGAAAACAGATTTGGGCCTGAGTCTCTTTCCCTCTTTATTTTGTGCTTGTTTTCTTGTTAATATTTACTATTAGTCTTAACGTCGAAAAATTCAAATCCACGTAACGCGCCCGCTGTGTTTTATCAATAACTAAAATCGATCATCTTTCAAAAAAAAACATAAAAGAATAGTTTTGAGAGTTTTCTTAATTTTTCTTTAAAAAATTAAGTGGCGCAACTCTAAAATAAGTCTAATAAATATATTATTTTTGTTAAAATAAAACAATAATCACAAAATCACACCCCAAGAATTGGATTTTAGCTAGACTTAGTAAAAAGCAAAAAATCGATACAAACTGTTGTTTCCATAAATTGGGTACGATTGATAATGTCTTTACACAGGTCTACAATGAAGAATCTTCAACATTCCCTTCCAATTTATTGGAATTGGAAATATTCAAATCTTCAAAAGTTTAGGAAAAATGTCTCCAAACATGAAAACTTAAGACAGTGTTCAAAGATAGAATGATAATTCAAAATCTGAATACTCAATGTCTAGATCGTAAACTAAGAATTTAAAAATGTATTTATAGTTGTTGAAAATTATGTTATGATGTGTCAGTCAGCGCAATAAGTCGAGTCACCAACACACTCGACGATCCGCCCTTTGTCATTTGTATCGCCGTTTTGTTTTTGCCTTCAACATCTTTGACGTTCTGTAACTTTAGACGATATAACATCGCATCGGCGGAACCATTCGGCAACACGCCGACTGCTCCTTTCGATCGCCGACTTGATTTTCTCCTTCAAAGCTTAGCACACTAAAACATAAGGTGAGATCAAGGTCATTTGGCAACACGCCTAATGGTTAGGCGATCCCCATGCTTTATTTTCTTCGTTCTTTCAGCTGCCTTGTTCGTGTTTTGCTCTTAGTGTCCATTCTTTGTTCCTCAATTCAAATCCCAAAAATTCAAGGATTTATATCAATTATAGAGAAAAAATATACATTTGGGAACACTAAATCTATTAACATAAAGCTCTAAATGAGTCCAAATCATGGACTCATCAGCCTCTATCGTAAGTGAGTATCTAGAGAAGCACCAGCTCACTCAAAACATATATAAAGATAAAATAAAGTCGCAATGATCTAGAACTCATATGTAGCTTGTCCTCGAACGATGACGAATCACTAAAACCAAAGCAACGAGGATAGAAGTCAGTTTTAACCACGAGCTCCTGGGATACATCTACGCCTATATTATAAAACATTATCGGCGCCAAGATGTATGTGGTCAGTACTCAAATGTAATGGATATGTCAAATGCATAAATATTAATGATAACATAATAAGTCTAAAAACATGATAGTGCAATGATCAAGTAAACATAACATAAAAAGTGATGATTTGTTCTTAAATATCGCATACAGTCATGAAATATTCTTGAGATCTTAATCATAATATATGTGGGAGATACCGTTAACCGACATAAACCATGTGAAAAATAGTTCAATTCTTATTATATAATTGTCAAAATGGCATTAATACATAGTTTGAATAAAAATACGAAAGAAACACTAGTGGGACATGCTCAACTAGCTCAAATCTAAAACTAAGGTAGAATATAAAACAGTAGCATCCTCGAAAGCGTGAGGACCTACCAAAACCGGATGAATGTTGAACGTCCGGATAACTGTAGCGATGATCCTTTAACTCTATTGTTCACCTGTGCCTTCACCTAAAATAGTAAAGTTTGTATAGGGTTAGTACACACTTGTACTAAATATGGGTATATGCAAGCACACACCAAGGACATATATGATAAAGAATAGCTCTTTCCTAACAACATGATTTTTGGAAGGCAAGTCAGTGGACTTGCCAAATTGAGATTAGGAAAGTTTCCAAATTTGGAGTTGGAAAGTCAGTGAGCTTTCTAGATTTGGAATAGGAAATTTATTCCATGAGAATAATATACATCATCATACTTTTCACATTTTCACATAGCACATAACATTTACACATAGCACATATCATATAGCACACAACATATTTTGCATGTAGCACATAACTTCTTTAATGTCATTCATTCATATGCCATGAGACCTTGGAATCATGGACTTAACATCAAGACATCCTAGAAATTATGGCTCAATAGATGGGACCTCAATTAGGGAGTCTTCATTAGCAAACACAGAGTCTGCTTCGTTCGTTCATGCGTACTCCATTTCATTTCATTCATAGACCAATGTAAACACCAGCTATACCTAGAATGTAGTTTAAGACTTTCATTAGGTTCGCTATGCAATAACCAAGAATGATTAATGTCATTACTTGAATCTAACTCACCTTTTGATTATCCTATCCCTACACCTTTGATATCATTCATTTCATTATGTGCATCATTTGAGGCTGGCCTCATTCATTCATTGGGAACTTTAAATTTAACCGACATAGATCATGTGAGCTTCATGAAATCCAGTGTCTCCCCCGCACCAAAAAACGTGGAATTACAGGTCAAAGTGACCCAAAACATGTTAGCGTACATTGGAATTTAACCCAGCCAGATTCCTATATTGGCTGTATAGGTTCAAAGACTAGGAGATGTAAGGAGACTCATACCCGGCAAGCCGGACAGTCTCATCTCATGAGAGTTACAAGAACCTCCGCCCTTCCCGAAAAAAGGCATCATTGCTCATAGCTAGCCTATCGGTGCTCAGTATAAAGTTTCATTTCATTCATCTCATACGTCATGGAAGTTGGCTTCTAGTATGAGGACATCATAGCTCATTAGATGATTTCTCATCCCATAATTAGTATTAAGAGTGTTAAGCTCAGTACTTTCATTAGAGTTTTCATAGAGACTGATTTCTTCATTAACTTTACACTCTCATAGGTGAGTACGTTTTGGTAACAATTACTTAAGCTCATTTGATATTGCTTCCATATTTTACATTAGCCTCATATCATGTTTTCACCACATTCATTAACATTAGCTCATTTGCTCTTCATAATTACTCACCCCCTTTTTACGTGAATGTTCATTTCATCATATGCCAATGCACTTGGCCATTTAGTGTGTTTCACACTCTTACTTAACCCTTCTAGGGTTTCATCATTTCATTGTTTCATTTCATCATTTCATTGTTCATTTCGTCATATGCCAATGCATTTGGCCATTTAGTGTATCTTACACTCATACTTAACCCTTCTAGAGTTTCGTCATTTCATTACATACATCTTAGGTTCACTTATTTTTAATCATATGCTAGAATTATAGGTCTATACATACAAGCCATGAGGCTTCATTCATAGTTAGTTAAGTGACTCATATCTTCCTAAGATTATGTATTACAAGACTTATGCATCTTGTATGTATGTCAAGATCTCGATTTCGATCTAAGTAGGTGGCATTATTCTTGAACATTTAATTTACGTATGATTTATTTGTCAATCCAAAATTCGGGCAAGGGAACCCAAGTTCGAACCCCATGGACAATACTTACATTTTCCCTTGACTTTATTTTTATTTTTTCATGACATTGGGACCCTAGATCGAGCCCCTACATCAATATTCTATCTTTATTTATTTTTCTCCTTAGATTCTCCTCTTATTTGACCGAAGGGTTGTGGGATTGAACCCCCACAACCCCTTTTTGTTTTTCATTTAAAATTTATATTGTTCAATTCGCCTAGACCAAGAGGTTGTGGGATCGAACCCCCACAACCTCTTTTTATTTTAGTCTTCATTTCGCTGGAATTGGGAGGTTGTGGGTTCAAACCCCCACAACCTTCTTAATTTATTGTTATTTAACATTTGCCTTAGTTATGCATAGGCAGTGAGGTTGTGGGATCGAGCCCCCACAGCCTCACTTTATTTTCTTATTTAATTCTCCCATTCTTCTTTCCAGCCTTGAGGTCGTGGGTTCGCTTCCCACGCCTCACATTTCTTTTCTTTTAATTTTACTTCCCTTTATTCGCTGCCTGGAGGTTGTGGATTCGATACCCACGCCTCCCATTTTAGTTATTTAAATTGTAACTCTCTCCTTACTCACCTGCACACCCCATTTTGAATCACCCAACCCCTTTTTCCTTTTTTTTTTCTACTTGCGAAATTAAGGTATTATACGGGTGAGGTCACAGGTTTGAACCCTGGTGGCCTTACCCCTTTAAAAACAATTTAATTTCCAGATTTCCCTTCTACACTTTAGCCTAAATGAAGCTTGTAGTTGTTGCTGGAAAATTAGTCATTTTATTAGCTTAACTTCACCAAAATTTCCACTTGAAAACTTAGAAAAGTTCATGGATCATTTAATACCTTTTTGAGGTGTATTTCATGTATTCGATTACGCATTCTTAGGTGTAGATTTATTGTTGTTTTAGCTGCACTTTCCACTTAAAATCACTCACATACACCTCATATGAACATTACGAATTACACATTTTATGTACGTTAATTTCAGCCATCAAACTAACCACTTTAAGACTTCAAAACGGATAGCAACAACAACAAACATTTACATATTGCACCACATCATTCTTGGTTGACATCATTGAACATGCTTGCTAATTTTTTTAAACATAAAAATCACAAAGAACATCATATTTCTCACTTAACTACCAACAATCATACCAATAACATGATTTTGGAACCTAATTTAGATTGAAATCAAAAGGAGACTAGGGATAATGAGTGCAACATTCAAGGGGACATTCCTAGTTTCATACGTTGACCTTTGTATAAAGAAATTCCTCTTGGAGAAAGGATTCCGAGAGAGAAAACCCATACTTGTTCTTGGTGTTGTTCAACACTTCAGTTGTTGTCCAGAATCACTCTTTAAAACTCACGCCCGAGCTAAGTTTTTAACAAAAAGTTTTTGACGGAAGGACTCCTCTCTTTGCCAAACGTTTTTTGTTATGTTTGAATAAGATTTTTAACGTGAAAGTTCTTAGAGTGTTAAGAAAGCTTAGTTGCTGATCAGTTCTTGTATTTTCTTAGCAGAGAGAACGTGAAAGAGTGGAGAAAACATGAGAGAAATGAGTGTGAGAAAGAGTTAAAAGAGGTGAAGTAGTTTTAGACTTAGATAATGACTTAGTCAATTTAGGACTCTCCTTACTGCTTAAAATCTGATTTAATTAATCATACATTAAAGGATCATTTTCGTCTTAAAATTTAAGATTTTAAAAAATAAATCACCTTAAGTATTTATCCTATTTATTTTTAGGGTTGTTACATTCAGGTACCTGAACCTTTGTCAAGGTTTTATGAAATTTTATGTCATAGTGCTTCATCAAAGCACTTGCCTCATTAGCAACGACCATTTTGATAATTTGTTCCTCTCCTTTGTCAAGAAGTATTACATTTGGAATCGATTGGTCTATCACGCTTCAGGCGTATCATAGACTTTTTCCTTCAAGGACTATTTATTAGAGCATTTACAGCTTAATTAAAATATGGTGTCAGCAAATACATCTGGCAATTACTTGCAACATTTTGGAAATGAATTATCTTTTGAACTTCAAGTTCACATTTTTTTAACGAGAATCTAGATAATTCACCCCACACATAATTTTCAGCTGCTACACATATCTCCCCCAAATCTAACATTCACCCTCAACCTCATTTGGGGAGCCATCTTTGTGCATGGAGCAATAAAATCATATGTGCGCACATCAAATTTTTAGATGAAAATTATTTGGTTCCTAACCTTGAATCATTTGTGTTGGGAGAACCTTGTTGGCTTGATGCATACATTTTAAATAAACTTATCTCATGCCAAATTTTATTTGAGAGATTTGTTCTCATAATCAATGTTCTAGCAATAATTTGTGGCATACAATTTTATTAAACCAACCAGTATTATCAACATGACTTCACAGTTTGGAACTGTGCTCTTAATTTAATAATTTGAGCAAACAACCTTGAAAAAATCAATTTATGAGTTGATATAAATGCACATGCATGTTACCATATCATAGATGCAACTATTAAATCATAACAGTAAGTGGTCCACATGGCTAGTGAACGAGTTCATATTCACCTTTTTGATGTTCCAAATAATTTTAGGGGATACAATCCTAACCTTAACTGGCATAATGATCATTTATCATGAGAACAAGCTAAAAAAAAAGAGAATTATTGAAAAATCTTTTATTTCTTCAACAAATAGCCATGTAAATTCTCAATTTATTTTACATCACATTTGAATCAGAATGACCAATCGATTATGCCAACTGATATCTATTCAAGTAAACTTCTAGTTTACTTTTGCATGTGATTCCATCACCATGCCCGTATTTGTATACAACAAACAACGGGAAAAAATGGATACCCACTTTGATTGTAGTAGTTTGAAGATATTAGATCTTCCCATAATTTATAGTCTCAATATAATATGTGTTTTTAATTCTTTCGAAACTTAAAAAGTTTCTTTTGAGACTTACTATAACCCCAATATTATGAATTATTCCATTCCTCCAAATAGTAACAATTAGTCCTTTTGGAACTATTAATAAATTTTGTGTACTACCACAATTTTCACGATGTCATTCATGTGGTGACCATCTCCTTCAAGGAGAAATTTTTTATTATTGTCATGATTAACATTATTACATTCAAGACTTATTTCTTGATAATCAATGACAAATTTGTGTTTTATTTTGATCATGGTCACAACCTCTACAAAAAAGATTTATTTCTTTCTTTTGTCCTCCAATAGTTCATTTTAAAATATACCACAATATTTGTGTAGTACTCAAAGTATATATATATGATCAAAATGACTATTTATGTCAATTCTTTCAATCTCTAACCTCTGCGACATTCATCCAACAATACACGAATATGTTCTTATCCATACAAACACAAGTCACATTTTTTTCCAGAAATGCACCGTAACCATTTGTACATGTTCTATAAGTTTTTATTAGAAACTCGTTGTCATATTTTGACATCACTTTAAGAGGTCAAATGTACCAAATGTACAATCACTTTATATTCATTTATGTTGATGGAGGATTAACAAAACTTTTTAAATTGGGCTGCACCAACAACAATGTGCCCAACTTCTCATACCACTTTGATGGATAAAAATTACTTTCAACGATTACGTTCACATTTGAAGGACCATATTATAAAACAGTGTGTCCAATAACCTTTCATACAATTTTAATGAACAAATTACCTTCACATTCGAAGGAACATCTTAAGAACCCATAATGTTCTTCATTTTAATTACCACAATGATGACCATTAACATTTTATCATACTCATATTCATACATTCAACCACTTGTCATTTTTCAGACATATTAATACACTGCTACCACATCACATAAGAGAATGAAACAAATTAATTGAGTAAATCCCATGATTTTCAGTTAAAAGTACAAAACTTTATGTTAGTCATCATCATATCATCACTATAGTGCATTAGGACTTAAAACCAATGTCTCACCTATATAAAGACACCTTTAGTCATAATTCAATGGATCTTGAACCCAACCTCTTATTATCATGGTGCATCAAGACTTTAACTCGATGTCTTATCCACTTGGTGCGGTGAAATTTGAATTCACTGTTTTACCTTCAACTAATGCCTTAATAAATCAAATGCATTACCAAAAAAATAAAACTCATAAATATAATCTGAATTTTACTTAATATACAAGATGAGTTAAAAAAAAACAATTAATTAGAACCACATGTTAGAATCATATAAAAGTCCGAAGTTAAAATAAATTTAAACATTTTAATAGTCTCTCTCAACATTGTTATGAAGATAATTATAATTTACTAGTCATTTTAGAATAACAAAAAAACAAGTCTTGTTAGTACAAACAATATATAGGATATGAAGTATACCATGCAACTGAAAAATTATGAAGTATACCTTGCATGAAGAATTACTAAGATAATTCATTAAAAAAATACCTATCATTGATTCTTGACGGAGAATGCGCAACTCGTACTGATAATGTGTTGTAAAACTGAAGCGAAATAAGACAAAAAATAAAAAATAAAGCAATAGAAATAGGGAGACAATAGATGAGAGCATTTCTTATTCTTCAAAGTATTTATCAAATCTTCAAGTATATACAATAGGAACCTTTATGTCTTTATTCATAGTGTAACATAGAAGCATACAAAAGGTTAGTCATAAATAATGACATTAAACATAAATATAAAAAAGGACGTTATGGAGGTGAAATGTTACAAGAATAATTATCCTAAGGGTGGAGGTTACCTTCATAATGGAGGGAAGTAATGTAGTAACTTCTTGGTGTGGTAGATTATCTTTATAATGAAGGAAAGTAATATAGTAACCATTTTGTGTAGTGGACATCCACAATATATTATTTATAACAAATTATCAATTAAAACTAGAAGAAATCAATTATATAAACGTTATTAACAATTCAAGTTTAAGGTTCCGTTTGATTTTTGCTTTAGGCCACTAATATGGTTGAGCCGCTCCTAATCTTCGATACGGATAACAAACAACATTGCTAAAAAATGTTTAAACCCGACAGGCTCCATCAGATTGTCAATGATATTTTTAGAAAGAAATCGACGCAGTTTAGTTGGTTATTTTTCATGCAAAAATAGGGAAAAAATACGAAAAATAAATTATTATTTATTTTTAAAAAGCGGCGTTTGTTTATCAATTTTTATTTTCTTACAAAAACTAATAGACTTCGTTAATTTTTTTATGTAGAAAACTGCATATGAAGAGTATAAATAAAAGTCACAAAATCATAACATATGTGAGAGATACCCTTAACGGACATAGGCGATGTCGGAAATGGTAGAGTAGTGTACAGGGGTATGTGAGAGATACCCTTAACGGACATAGGCGATGTCGGAAATGATAGAGTAGTGTACAGGGCTATCAAAAATGAACTCAAACATATGTAATCCGTCCAAAATTTTAAGGGTTCGGCTCAACATAATTTGAATTCGGTTTAATCTCAACTCATTCAAGCTTAACTTATTTGAAAAGAATTCTCAATTGAGCCCAATTTAATCTCCAATTTCAACTCGTTTTAAAATTTTTCATTAAGATATATTCCAATATTGAAGATATGAATTATTATCTATTTAACATCTTTTAAGATTTATCAATCAATTTGTTACTTTTTTAACAAAAAATTCTTGAGCGGAAATTCAAATTGTGATTATAAAATTTAAGATCAATATGTTAAATTATTGAAATTAATCGGGTCAAGACTCAACTCATTTTTTGGCCCAACCCATTTGAGCCCAATGTAAATTTGGACGGGTCAAGACCCAACCTGATTTCTATTCAAGCCATTGTAATATTTCTAATTTCAACCCAAACCGCCCGCCAATTTAACACTCCTAGAATAGTGTTTGTAAGTTGGAGAAAAAAATACAATCATGTACAAATGATAGATCGAAAAAATAGAAATAAAAGGAAGTAAATGAATGTTGGACACAACAATAAACATAAACCGAATTCGGTAAAGTCTAATCAAAAGAATATTAGATAAAAAATTGAGACTAAAAATTAGTTGAAATTGCAAAATTCATGTTATATTAAGAAGAAGAAATCAAAAGAATTTGGAGATTCATATTAGTGTTGTTGGAACAAAAGAACCAAAGATTTTTCTAGATTTATGTAGATGAAAGTGACGTTGAATGAGTAGGAAATCACTTTTACTATCGAGACAAATGACATTTTTTCCCCGTCATCATTTCATCTTCACATTTCTATAAATAGATTAATAGAAATATAGAAACATTTCTTCTAGTTTTTAAAGTCGTATAAAACTTGTTAGTTGTTAGTAATGAAAATGAAATTGGTATTGTGGAATAACGCTATGACATCAAAATGCATCTATAGAAAATTTATATGGCCCACCAATAAGGAGTTCTTTAAGGCCTATCAAGGTAATTAATTAGCTTTGATAAAATTTCTATATAAATATATGCATATATGTGTAATTCATAATTGATAGAAAATATAGCAATCCGACACTCTAATCTTTCCTTAAATCATTTAGGATTTAGGTTGTAGTATAGGAGGTTGCCCCAACATTTTGTAAAAACCACCATCAATCAATAAATTTTAATAATGGTTCATCTTTCTCTTGTGTTTATATTATATGGGTTACATGCAATATCTAATGAGATTTTAATTAACATGTTATGCAATCTTTTTGTATCAAAACTTCATATAACTATAGAAAGTAGACTATTATATTGATTCTCATACAAAAATTCAAAAATATATCTATTAAAAAAAGAAACTTTTTTATCAGATTTCTCTTTCTTGAATTGAATGACATGAATTTGCTTCTTGTACTTTTTCAAGTAATAATGTAATTTTAGAATCCTTTAAAATATTATTTCTTCATACATGTGACCTCCTCTCCATATATTTTATAGTCTTCTTCTCACAGATTCTCTCCCTTCTTTTCTATCCAGTGCTCTTCCTGTTTCATTTCATGTACTTTCATGTCTTGCTATATGGGATGCATTTTGATTTTTCATAAAAAAATAAAAAGAAAATCATTAAAATTTATGGCAAAAAATATATAAAAATTTGTATGGTTAAATTTTTTTTAATTAATAATAAATTTTAAATAAACCAAATAAATGTACGAGTTATTTAACGTCCCCTCAATTTTCTTTTACAGTCTATCCATTTAAACGCAAAAAATATTATTTGATGTAGACTATTTAACATGTGTTGTTGATAAACGAAAAATTAAAATTGGTTTGTAGCATTCAATTAAATAATATCACATGTTTTATTTTTTTTTATATATAAATTTTTAATTTAGCTCAATATAGGTAAAAAGACCCATCTAAAAAATGTTACAAACTTGAAAGGCTCTATCTGGCTGTCAATGTTTTTTTTTAAAAAAAAAAAAAAAAAAACCGACACACTTTTATCAGTTATTTTTCGTGCAAAGACGCACAAAAATATGAAAAAATAATTATAATGTATTTCTAAAATGCAGCGTTTATTTATAAATTTTATTTTCTTACGAAAATTAACAGGCTCTGTCTATTTTTGAAGTACGAAACTACATATCAAGAGTATAAATAAAAGTCACAAAACCTTCTAAGTTAAGATTTTGTTTTAAATGATATAAAAATTGGGATTGAAAGGTTGAATAAAATTGGAATAGAGCTGATATATCCTCCATTACAAAAATAGCTCAGCAATTCAAAAATTTATTTTTCACTTTTTAAAAGTATATTATTATTTTTTTGACTTCATCATTATTGTGATGGTCAAATTCATTTTTTCATCATTTTCTTGTTGTTTTACCATACATGCCCCATTTTTTCCCACAGATATAAGAAATAAATTATAATATACCCGTGAGAAAAAACGTTTTAGATCTTACTTCTTTCTCTTTTTTCATTCAAGACTTTTTATTTTACTTCTCATATTTTTAAAAATAAAATAAAAATATATAAAAAATACATCAAATTAGACGTTGACTTAAAAAAGCCATCATATATGAGAAAGATCAAATATACTTGTAAAATTTTTTTACAAATCAAAAATAATTTTTTTGACATTTTTTTCACTCCGTTAGATGAAACGAATATATGTAAGCCATTTTTATAACGATAGAAATATATGTGAGTTACTTTTGTAATAACAAAAATATATGTAAAAAACATTTTTATAACTTTTATAACGAAAGTTATATTGAAAAACAATTTAAATTTTACCTTTAATAAATAAAATTATTTATGTTTTGACAGAGGGAGTACTAGAAGGGGGTCATCAGGGTATTAAATCCACATCTCTCTATATATAGAGTGTATGTAACATATGATTATCAACTTCTCTTCATTATCTTATTTGCTATTTATTTATTTTTCTTGTAAGCTACTATATTGCTTCTTCTTGTTACAACATCAACATGGTGGTGGCTCATCAGCCTTCTAATAGACAAGAAAAAGAGCTTCCCATCATAGACCTTATGGGGGAGAGATCACAAGTGTCAAAGCTTATTGTCAAAGCCTCTGAAAACTTAGGTTTCTTCAAAGTTATCAACCATGGTGTCCCTCAACATGTCATCAAAGCAATGGAAGATGAAAGTTATGACTTCTTTTCTAAACCGACTTCTCAAAAACAGCGTGCCGGACCGGCAAATCCTTATGGTTATGGTTGCAAGAACATAGGATTCAATGGAGATCATGGAGAAGTTGAATATTTGCTTCTTCATACCAACCCTTTATCCAATAATACTATTTCCAATGACCCAACCCTCTTTAGGTATGTTCTATAACTTCTCATGTACATATTAGCTATTTTTTTTGGGTGAAAATTCTGACATAGTGCAAGTTAACAAGATTTGTGTGGCTTTGTTTTGTTCAAGTTTAATAACCATGATGTTATGTAAACATCTTTTGTTATCAAGTGGTCCAAGGAAAAGGATGGGAGAGGACCTTTACTAGTGTTATTTTGACTCGTTCGGTGTGAAAAATAAAAATAAATAGTGATGGATAAGAAAATGGTTATAGAATAAAAAGAATTATACCTTGTTTGGTTGTCATATTTGAGATAATTTATTTCACCGTTTATATTATAGTAATGAAATAAATTATCTGATATACATGGTGAGATAAATTCTCCCTGATAACTAATCTCAGAATAACTTATGTTGTGATAACTTGTTTTCAACCAAATGAACCGTAGATATCTTTTTGTGTAAGGTTACTATCAATTTAAGATTACAGTTTCTGACACTTTTTATTGTCTATGGAACATATGAATCACAACAACACACCTCATGCATTCACCAACAAAGTACTAGGAATCTGACCTGTCTCCAAAAGTTAAAAAGAAAAAAAAAAGTGTTGTCTACAAATGGGGTTAGCAGTTAAGAGGGGAATTTGGAATAGCTAGAGAGATTCTTACTAAAAAGAGTTGGAGGAATTAGTTTAATGATGTGAGACTAATAAATTTTTGATAGTACATAAGTCAATTTATTGGTTAAGGAGATGGTCCTAAGTTTAGTTAATTTTGCTAGGTATTGGCCATCTTGCGCCAGCTGTAATATTATTGAATCTGTCTCGCCATCTTTGTTCTTTTTTAAGGATTCAAAAATAGCTACCGACGAAGATTACGGTGGACTCATAAGTATTTTTTTATTTTAATTAATTTGAGTTCTCTTAAATATGGAATCGCATTTGTTAGGAGATGTTTTATCGTAATGTGAGACGTTTTGATATAAATTCGAATATAATCGAGCTCTAATATGAATATTTGAATGAGAAACAAAAAAATAAAAGGATTCCAAAATAAGATTAAGACATCATCTCAAATTCATAATCCAAATCTATCATACTTTCTCTGATTTTAATTTGATTTCTTATTCATGCTAATTGTTTTCGTTTTAAGTATTGTTCTATACTTTCTGGAATTATCTGGGTTTAAATTTTTTGACTTCTTTTTTGTTGTTCATTTTCTCATAAAGACCAATACTAACACAATAACTTAAGAGTGTGTTTGATTTACATGTTTTACTAGAGGTTATAAGGTAAATTCATAAGTCGTCCTACTAATTTTTGGTTTTAAATTTATTTTTAATATTATTTTTATTTTATTTTATATGAGTTAATTTGAGTACAGAGTTTAAGAAAGAATATTATTTTAAAAAATTTGTTAACTAAAATAAGTGATAGCAGTATGTATAGCTATAAATTTGTTGTCTAAAATAAATTTGACTAACCACTTTTACTTATTTTAAGTAGCTTATAAATTAAAAAATCATTGATCAAGTCATCAGCAATTTTTTGTTTTTATTCTTTTTAAATCTAAAAGTAGGTTCTTAAAATACTTTTTATCTTTTACAAACATGTTCAAAATGTAAATTAGAAAAAGAAAGTGAAAGGCAGTCCAAACACCCTCTTATTCTCTTTGATGATGTTAACTCAAACATGAAAAATGATTTATTTAAAGTTAGTGAAGCAAATGAGAGTCAAGGGTTGACTGTTGTATAATTGGTACATAAAATAATTAACTACTAATATAAAAATGAAGGCCTCGATGGGCTAAATACCTTTAGACTTTTGGAGTAGTTAGCATATAGGTGATGCATAATTGGTGCACTTTGTATTTAAACAACTAGTTAATTCTACTGCACGATTTTTGACTTGAACCAACACGTGCTTCTCTTGGACCATACTCACGTGGATCCCTATTTTTGTTTCTCCAATAAGTGGGTTTTTACGCAAAAATGCATCCACAAGCTTCTCTTTAAATTTCACGTCATCTACTTTCTCTAGACGTATAAGGAGTGAAAAATGGACCGTGGTTCGCCTAGCGCCCAGAGGAGCAAAGCTCATTTTCCTTTCAGGGTAAAGCGGCGCATAAAAAAGGGCTGGTCCGTCAAAAGTCCGGTTCCTTCGCGAACGAAGTTCAGAATCATAGGAATGTGGTCTAGTGATCGATAAAATGATTGATAATCATGAAAATTTAGGTTTAATTTTTAATAGAGACGAGAAATATTAAGTGACTTTTTTTATTATTTTGCTGACAAATATTCAGAAAAATTAGTTATCTAATGAAAAAAATGAATTTAATAACCATAAAACTTTAGGAAAAACATTGTCTAATCTTTATCTTTACTTGGTAATATGCCAATGGGAACAAGGAGTTTAATGAAGTTACTATGTACCTTTAAGAAGTACTAAACATCTGGTATGGCATGTTACATTTGGAGTTTTAGTAGACTATTGATGTTTGCCTCAAGGTGATATTTTGCTTCATTATTATTAGTAATATCCAAGAGATATGAACCATCTTTTTATATTGAAATAGTTTAGCTTAAAATTTGTCATATTGTATTTAATGACAATATTTTCTAATCAAACAACTAGTATGGTATATTTAAGCTCATATATTTCAAAATTAACTTTTTTTTTTGTTTTGGTGTCTAGTCAAACTATATTTGGAGTCGGACACACCCTTCGTTTTAATTTCTATATTCTAATTTTCTTTTTTACTCTATTTAAAATAATATTCTCTTTGTCGTAGTTTATATGTCTATTTTATTTTTATTGAACTGATTATAAATAGCTATTACTTAATTTAAACCACAATTTTTTTTAAAAAAATCATTTCTTTTTAACTTTTTTCCGAGTCAAACTAATATATATATATATATATATATATATATATATATATATATATATATATATATATATATATATAAAGTGAAATAAAAAAAGATTATATCTTTCATATTTAGAACTAACTCGTTAAGTCTTAATAGAGTATTCTACCTGTTATATTTAAGATAACAAAATTTAAAAACGACATTTTCGGATGTTAGATGCATAATCTTTATTTTATTTGAGGATTATAAAATCTCAAAAAAATTAAAATACCACACTAGTCAAACAATAACACGTCAAGTGAAACAGACCTATCAAGACGTAAAAGGGAACGTGGAATAGATATGATGATACAAATTTATAGTAGCACTGTAAAACTAGTACTCTCTCAGAAACAGCACATAATGATACAGAATCAGACTGACCTGTCAGATATTATTTTCCATCTATAAGGTCCAAACAAGTCGAAGAAATTAACAGGTCGTTTAAGTTGAAGTTATTTTAATTTATTTTTAAATCATTTTTTTTTATTTTTAGGAGTATTTGACAAATTAAAAATAAGTAAAAAATAACTTAAAATAAATTAGAGAGTATTTAGAAAGTCATAAACGAATTTTTTAAATTTTTATTTTTTTAAAAGAAAGAAAAATACGTCTCTCTTTACTTTTTTTTTAATCTTTTGACTTATAAACTAAGTACTCCGGCTATTTCAATTTATGTAATTTACTTTAATTTTAGTCAATCCAAAAAATGACACATTTTCATATTAAGTAGCAATTCAATTATGAAATATCTGGTTTATCCTTAAAAAAATGATTTACAGTTATACAAATTCTATCATTGGACTTTAAGTTTTAAAAAACTTTATTTCTTTAATCCAATTATGTATTGAGTTAAACTACCTCAAATAAAATGAAACAGATGGAATACTTTATTTAAATCAGTCCAAACGGGCTCGGCTCTAAGTATACTAGTATTAGTTTTAAAGAGGAAACATGCATACATATACAAAGTGTCTTAATTACATTAAGAGTCTGTTTGGCTCAGCTTAAAAGCTGGTCAAACTGACTTAAAATCTGGTTTTTAATTTATTTAACTGTTTGACAATACTCAAAATAGCTTATTTTAAGTTAAAAAAAACTTATTTTAAGCCAAAAGTTAAAAGCTGGGTTAGGGGTGTTTTTTTTTTAGCTTATAAGCTGTTTTAAGTTGACCACATTTTTATGTTTTTTCCCTTAATATTTTTATATAATCTCCAAATTACCCATATAACCCTAACATCTCTTTCTTCTATTTTTCCCTTTTCACGTTTGGCATAACAACTTCAACACTTTTAACGCATAACTGCTTATTTTAAAAATAAGTTTCAGCACTTTCAAAAGTACTTTTTTAAAGCTGCTTTTATTAAGCCCATCCAAACGGGCCCTAAATTATTATTGTTAAAAGATTATTTAGTGGAAGAATGAGACATTGTTAGAGAGTTAATTGTTGGCGTCTGCTTAGGTAGATGAAGATATATATATGTTTGATGTTGGTGGTTGGTGACAGGTGTGCAGTGAATGGTTACGTAGAAGGAGTTAGGGAGTTAGCATGTGAAATATTGGAGCTGATGGCAGAGGGATTAGGGGTCCCACGTACGTCAGTGTTAAGCAACTTCCTTAGAGACTCACATTCAGACTCTCTTCTTAGGCTCAATCACTATCCTCCTCTTGTACAACTTGTCAACAATACTAATAGTATTGGATTTGGAGAACATACTGACCCTCAGATCTTGACCATCTTGAGATCCAACGACGTTCCTGGACTTCAAATCTCACCACGAGACGGTTTCTGGGTCCCTGTCTCCCCTCACCCTTCTACTGCTTTTTGTGTCAATGTGGGTGACGCACTACAGGTATTTTATATTTTCATATAGGAATATTACTTATTCAACATTAAATACATAAATGCATGCATGCAACCTAGAGTGGTCTCACATATGTAGAAAGTGCATTGTAATCCTCATTAATTTAAAACGGGTAAAAGAGGCTAGAAATGAAGTGAAACTGATGTGATAGCTACACATTTTGGGGCTTAGCAAAACTACAGCTTCCTTCAGCACTGGGCTCTGCCCATTCTTACAATATTGATGTATTGATAAAACTGAACACTCTCTGCAAACATAGTTTTTGAGGACCCTACTTCTATAACTTCTCCCTATACTTCAATCTTCAATGCTATCTAAACAGCTCAACTTTTTTTTTAAATATGAATAACTTTTTTTCTATCTATGTACCAAATGTCATAAAAGCTACACGAAAATTAGTAAATGAATAACTTGTTTTTCATCCAGCTACCAAACCACCTCTAAGCAATTCAATCCTAATGTAAAGTTGGTCAGGGAGATTGTTTATTTGTTATCACTTAGTACAGCATTTTGTGTAATACAAAGAGACTAATCCATTTTAATAATTCCTGTTTGTTGATTTCAGGCACTAACTAACGGAAGGTTTTTGAGTGTGAGGCATAGGGCTATGGTGAATTCCTGTAGGAGGAGGATGTCAATGGCTTACTTTGGTGCTCCAGCACTCAATGCCAGGATAGTTTGTCCCCCTGAGCTGCTCTCGCCACACGAACCTAATCTGTACAGGCCTTTCACTTGGGATGAGTATAAGAAAGCTACTTATTCCAGGAAGCTTGGAGACACTCGCCTTCACTTCTTTAGAGCACAATCAGATCATGATGATCTTACTGAATGATCTCAATACCTTTATTACAAGGAAAAAAATGAGGCTTGAATGGTTCTGTAGATCCCCCAAAAGGGGAGTTTTGTTTCTGTCCATTCCCTCTCTGTGTTTGGTTAACTAGGTTTTAGCTACATTTTACTTGGACTACTAGCTTTAATGTGATTTTCTCTTGTACTTTAATGAAGCGTAAATGCAATTTCTCTTTGGTTTCCACTTCCAACTCAAACTAGTCAAACGAACTCCTTTCAGTAAAACCATTTCTGATATGGTCCAAGGGACTGAGAAATACCGAGTGCTTCAGTTTCAACGAATCAGGCTGAGAGTTCCAGTCAAATAGTAAAAGTTCAAAGGCACTAGCACGCGTGAGAATTGAATGAAACATTTCATTACACAGAATGTTTAGATTCAAAATCAGAACATTTATTAATGAATGGCACCAATCAGTGTCACGTTTATGATTTAATTGAAAGGTACAATGATATACTACAACACAAGCTTTGGCAATTTATTTTGCACAGAGAACACAAACTGTCTGTTAAATCAGAAAAGGTTAATTTCTAACAAGAAAATCTCTTCATTTTGATGGTAAAAACATGGAATTGCAGAAATGGGAACACATTTAGAGACCTACTTGAGATCTGGCAGCAGAGCGTGAACATTTCCTACGACCATTTGGTCTTAGTGCACAAACACAATTCTCAAGGAGTTCATAATCCTCGTTCCAGAATAATTTGGATGCCATATCTGGATTTTGCAACAGCATCTTTGAGGTCAAGTATCCAGCAATTGTCCAAGTCTGACACAATCGAGCTTGCTTGCCAATGAATCTTCCATGCCTTGTATCATAATATTCAGGCCAGTGGTCAGCTGAAAGTCTCTTTTCAGCCAAATCCACCGCTTTTTGAGCTAGTTCTGGTCTTCCCATTTTAATACAAGCAAGGGTAAACTACGTATGAAAAAATAAAGATGGTTAAGATGGCTTATCGAGAACATTCTAAATATTAGTATCAATTCTAGTTCTGGTACACATTTATTTGCTGGCATATCATCTTTCTCATTTCAATTCCATAATGATCAAGAAATTCACAGGGAATGTACCTGCCACAGTAGAGTAGGCCATGAACCACCATTATGATATGACCAGGGGCTGCAGAAAATACATTGATTAAGTTTGTGAACAGACCTTTAAATTTTATCAGAGTGTTTCGGAAGTACACAACGAGCTACCACAAGGTACAGAGATATGGGACAGAGGAAGCAAAAAGGCAGAAGCTAGAGGCTCACGTATTCTTAGGGTCACTGCCAGTGATAATGCGCCATTCTTCATGTTCTAAAGCTGGGTAACAAATCTTTAGAGGCATTTTCCCCATGAGGTCATCCCATTTGTCTTCAATCAAATTCAAAATAGATTCATTCTGTTCATGAGATCCTAGTGATGAAATAATGGTCCAAATATTTCCATGAGTGAAAAAACGAAAATCCATATGTGCAGGTTGTAAATTGCCAACAAGATATCCACCAATCTCTGGAATCCAATCCACAAGCCAAGATGGAATTTGATCTGGGTAGATATTGAACTTGTTGATGGCATCTGTAGAATATTCTTCTGTTTTATAGCGATATATCTCATTAATCTTTTTCCTGTCCAACCAATAGTAGTCCCTCATGTGAAAAGAAAGTGCACTGAGACGGTTGTTGATGGCAGAAACAAGACTTTTTGTGGAGTCGTTGATGCTGAGCATCTCACGGGAGCTTCGTAAAGCTGAATAAAATAGGGCCTGCAGATATAATGTATTAGTTCAGTAAAGCAGTAAGTAAACTATACTATCTGAAGCTATAAGCCACACAGCATACACTACTCAGGTCGAAAAAAATAAGGCAAGCTGTCCCCTAAGAGTCAAAATCTGAGATATAAGGTAGGTGAGAAATTCTCAGATGTAACCAACAGGGAGCAATTTACCTAGATGCTAAACAAGAGTCAATTTGATAGTAAATCTGTAGATAAGTAACATATTCTGTGTAATACTTACTCTCACTACACTAAAATGTTCATGTTCTCATGTCATGCTAGGATATACTACATCAGACTTAAACACGTGGTGAGTAGCATAATCAATATCCCTGCTATAAAACAAAAAATCTGATAATTCTCTCTCAACTATTTTTCGTACCATAGAAATGCTTCACTGAATTTTGCTGGCATCAAATTCGCCACGCCTGACACACCCATCAACCTTTTGAGATATTACCACAGATTTGAGCAGGAAAAAGGAAGAACAATAAGGTGATACACATTCGTGTAAAAGAATTTAAGATGCTTTCTAGACAAGTTCAACTCTATCGTAAAGATGGCGTTCAAGTGTATATTGTCATTATATTTTTGGTGCAAAGAGAAACTTGTAGAAGAAACACATTTAATACTTGATTTGATAGAACCCTTCCAAGGCTAGAGGAGGGATGTGCAGCACTCTTTACAGATTTGCAGCACTTACTGCTTCTTTTGTGAAACGTACTAAATACCTTTCTCAAATGAAAAAAAAACAGGAAAGGAAAGGAATTGCTTCAGTTGAAGTTCTTTAATCTTATTAGAAAAGCTCTAATGAAGGGGAGCCTTAATGCAATAGTAAAGTTGTCCCTGGTTGATCTATAGGTCATGGGTTTCAAGCCGTGGAATCAGCCATGGATGCTTGCATAAGATAGGTTGCCTACATTACATTTCCTAATATGCAACACTTCATTGGACCCTGCGTAAAAGAGATTCTTCGTGCACCTGACCAACCTTTAGAGGCACTAAAGCAAATAACAGCAAAAGCAAAACTATGTAAAATATGAGCAGCTTAGGCAAATAATGACATGCAATCCTGTTGAGCTCTACTGATTAAATTCTAGCTCGTATGTTATCTTACTTGGATCTCAAGTGGATGCCCATGAATGCCCATCCGCCTATCAATCATGCATGACCCATCAGTGACCAAGAGAGTAGGAAACAAGTCAAAACCATCACTTAAGCACAGGTTAAGTATCAGGCAAATGCCTGTCTGCACATCCACCCTCTCTTGCAAATTATAGTCCCCTGTAATCCTTCCATAAGCTCTCAATAAGATAACCCACCACAACCCTGTAGAAGTACAATAAAACCAGCACTTAATCTGAGCAGGCCAATTCATCAGAGGTTAGGATCATGAACCAGTACTGAGAAATCTCCAAATGCCAGTGGTGCAAAATACAAAACTGGGAAGATAATGAGCCCTCCCCCTCTACCGTTCTTCACTTAACTACCAGGCTCTGTTTGCAGCAGGGTACTCATTACGTGATCCATGAGTATCATTTGATAAAGGGTTCAAATTGTTGCTATTGACGAAAGAATGTAATAAAGCAACAAAAATCAGAAAGAGACAACCAATCAGGCTGTGAAATAATTAACACTAAGACATTACGTAGAACAATCCACTTACCAGAATCAACAGGTGCAACACGTCCAATTGCGGATTCACCAAAGTCTGGGTCCAGCATATCTTCAAATTCACCATTCCTTCCATCAAGAGGCACAGTTCTGACTTTAAAACTTGCGGGCATCAATCCTTCTCCAGGGTTATAGCAGTCCACGGTTTTCTCCCAGCTCTAAGAAGCACATAAAACAGATGTTTAATTTACCATGGGGATTGCAACTTCCCAAGAAAGAATTGATAAATACAGGGATGTGATGTATGTCACACGTTAATGACATAATACATAAATATGTCCTTTAATTTGGCTTCATCTGATATTTGTGCCCTCAAACTTTGGGTGTGCAAAGTAGACACTTGAACTTGTATGAATTGAACAAATAAATACATGTGACCTATGTGACATAATACACGTAGGATGTCGGGTAGAATGCAGTGTTTTGGGAAGCAAGAAGCAGAAGAAAGCGACGAGGGCTCGCTTCACAAAAGCGAGAAGCGTGAAGCGAAGCGCACTTTTTTTTAAAAAAAAGCGACATTTAGTACAAAATAAAAAAATATTATACAATTGAATAGAGGTACTTAGATTAAATGAAAATAGATGGTCAATAATACTCATAAGTCATAACATATAAAGCAAAAAATCAAAAACATTTTTTGTGCTACTACCCGTAGGAGTTCATACGCCCAAGCCAGATCCCTCTTTTGTGACATTTTGAATGAGAAAATACAAGTTCACAAAATACTACAAGCAAAAAAGAAGTGTCAAAAAATAAAAAACAGAGCAGCAAGAATACACACTGATCACAGTCAGTGTACAGATATAAAAACTAAAAAAAACAGCAAAAGAATTGAATAAAACAGAGCAGGCAGTAATATTAACAAAAAAAATAGGTCAGTAATTGCGAAAAGAAACAATAGCAGATCGCAGCATAGAAGAAGAGAAGAAGAGAAGAAGAGAAGAAGAAGAAAAGACAGCAGAGAAGAGTCCTGTTTGCATTACCCAAAGAGGAGAAAAGGAAAAATAAAGAGAGCAGCGAAAGAAGAGTAAAGTCCTAAAATCGTGAAAGAAAATTAAGTCATATCTATCTCAGATTTTGTTTTTTTAAAAAAAGAACTATTTTTTTTAATTAGAAAAACCAAATTGTCGCTTTTTTATAAAGAACGCGCTTTATTGCGCTTTTTCCATAGTGTCGCTTCTCGCTTCTTTATTTGAAGCGAGTGCCTTTTTCAGATCGCATAGCCTCAGGAGAAAGCAGCGCACTGGTAGCGCCTCGCCTTGAAGCACAATTTTCTGCGCTTTTCACAACACTGGTAGAACGTGATTGTTATATGGGACGCCAAGTACGACGTGTGCTTGTTAAGCTTTGTACAAGTTTAAGTGCCTACCAAAGGGCACTTTTATGTATTATGTCAATGTTAACTGAATCAACAAGCTTTTTCCTGTAAAAACTTGAGTGAGAAATGTTGATTTATCCTAAATCATTTCAAAAATAAAGCAGCAATCCTTCGTAGATATATTAAACTGATTCTGAGATTTCTCATTGTACACACATGCACACATGAATGTGCAAAAGGCCCTATGATGGATTCTCAAACTAAAAAGAAACAGTAGCCTGCATTATTGGCAGCAATTGGAGTGCAGAAATCAACGCAGATTGTGAAAATGATACAGCTCAAAACAGAAAAGCAAACTTAGATGTTTTTCACGCAATTATAAGAAATGCATACCTGCAGTTGCAGAGTGTGGAGCAGAAAATTCTTGACAATCTCCCCCTCTCCATTCAGCAAAAAAGCAAGAGCTGATGGGACAAAATCGCGTATAAACACTTGATCGTAGTTAAGCGGCTGCTTATCAGCTGGATCATTAGCTGCCACAGTCCCAACGGGGAAGCCACAATAGTTAACAACTGCTCCCCTAAGTAAATTCCATGCCTCCTTTTCCACTTCAGATAACTCTTTCTCATGGGGTGATTCAGAAACACACTCCCCATTTAAATAATTATCAGGATGCTTTACATATACACCTGATCCATTATTTATATCTGTCCTAATTTCTTCTTCTACTTTAGCTACATCTTTACCTGATTCTATTCTGTCAATGACTAAAGGCTTCACATTTAAGCACCCCTGTATGTAAAACTTATTGAACCTCTTCTCATTAACTTGAGCTTCAATCGAAGTTGAAAAATTCCTTCCATCAGATGCAACATTTGCATCGACAGAGTAGCACCTAGTTTCCTTATTCAACCTAAAATGCCTCCAATTCGAATCAGATCCACAAAAAAAACTCCGATTCGAACCAATAATCCCTATAGCCCTAGTAGCATAATCAGAAACCGTATGTATATCATCTAATTTGCAGTGCGGATTCGACAAATTATCATTAATAAAATGATTACATTTCCCAATAAAGGATGAACCTTTACAACTGCTGAGGATTCTACAACATGGTTTCATGGTTGAAATACTAATGCAACTGCTAGTATTCATTTCTTGAGCTAATTAACAATATACTAAAATTTCGTTCCAATTTGAATTTAACTAATTGCTATATGTATATACACATATAGATCTGTTAATTATGAAAAACAAATCAACAGATATATATATAGGTAGATAATTAGATATACAAAAGAAAAAGATTAAAGAATGAAAAAAATATAAACTTACAGTTCAAATGAGAAGTGTGTCTGAAGAAGAAAAGAGATTTCCCAAACAGTAAAGTTGGTGGAATGAGTTTGATACTTATGAGGGGTTTATATAGGTGAGGTCTCAGCGAGACTTTGGACTGAAGCTTCTTGGAATCAAGTTGGATAACTTCACAAACAAACGCAAACGATGTCGTATTTGTCTTTATTATTTTTGCCTTTTCACGTTTTTTTTTTTAAAATCTCGGTCATATTGATTTTAATGTTATACCCGTTTCATTTGATTATGTTTTTTTTTTGTCTACAAAGATTATATAATATAAAAATTAAATTATTTGAGAAAACTATATTATTTCAATTTTAAAATTTAAATTATGATCTTTTAATGTAAGTTACACTTTCATAAATATTTTTTTCGTTTCATAAAGAATTGTCTAATTTTACTTAAAATTGAGTTTATAATAATAAAAAAAAACTTTTGAATTTTGTGGTTACAAAATTGTCCTTCAATCTTGTGAGCATAAATATGTCAGGTTATAAAGTGAAATTGTAATATTATAAAAAAGAATGAGATCATTCTTACAAACTAAAAATGAAAGGAGGTCATTATTTTTTAAAACAACGAGAATATTATACTTACAATATTAGATTTCGAATTAAATTTCATAGGTCATGAATCGTCCATGTGAATCACCCAATTCGACTCATTTTGTTTTTTCTAAAAATAAGAAGACAAACAAAGTTAGTTATCTGCTTCAAATTTGATAAAATCAGCAATGCAAGCTGATAAAGCCAGCAATCTAAGCTGGAAGGTAATCTCATTCCTCCATTAATGGAGGTTGAGCTTAAGCTTTTCTATATTAGAATGCACACTTAAAACAGTACATTGGATGTGTATATATACACAGCAATGAGTAGTTTAACAAATCAATAAAATGCAAAACATGTGAACACTAACTAACTATAACCAACTATAACTAACTACTTGAAAGTTGAATAGTGACTAACTAACTAACTAACAAATTGATTGATAACTAACTCACACTAATCAAGCTAGTTTTATCACCCCCCCCCCCTCAAGTTGGAAGTGAGCCATTCACAGACAACTTGTTCAACAGATTAGAATTTTTAATACCAGTCAATGCATTAGTGAAAACATCAGCCAGCTGAGAGTCTGTTGAGACATATTGGAGTGTAATCAGTCCTTCTTGGAGCTTTGTCCTGACAAAATGGCAATCAACTTCTATGTGTTTAGTTTGTTCATGAAACACTGGATTCTTAGCAATGTGTACTATTGCTTGGCTGTCACAAAATACTTGTATAGGCAAAGGTATTGTCACTGAGAGTTCACCAAGTAGTCTTTCTAGCCACACCACTTCTCCTACTACCTGTCTTATAGCTCTGTATTCTGCTTCTGCTGAAGATAATGACACTGTAGGTTGTTTCTTAGACTTCCAACTGATAGGGCTATCTCCCATGAGGACCAAATAACCACTCACTAACTTCCTTGAATCAAGACAAGATGCCCAATCTGAGTCACAGTAGGCATTGATGGTGATATCAGGTCTATTACTGATAAAAACTCCCAATGTAGGATCATGTTGTACGTATCTGAGTACATGGTAAGCTGCCTTTAAATGAGGTTCTCTAGGAGATTGCATGAATTGACTGAGATGCTGGACACTATATGTTATATCCATTCTTGTATTAGCAAGAAAATTAAGTTTGCCTACTAATTTTCTGTAGTAAGTAGGATCTGGTAGTAATTTCCCTTCTGTAAGCCTTAGTTTCTCAGTAGGATCCAATGGTGAAGTGGTAGACTTGTAGTTTATAGACTCAAATTCCTTCAAGAGATCAAGAGTAAACTTCCTCTGTGAAACAAGGACACCATCCTGCCTGTACAGTATCTCTAATCCAAGAAAATAATGCAGCCTTCCTAAATCTTTTATTCTGAATTTCTCATGCAAGAAGAGTTTCAAAGATTCAATCTCCTTCATATCAGTACCAGTCAAGATAATGTCATCAACATATACAACTACAAATACTAAGGAGTGACCATTTTTCTTGTAAAATAGTGAGTAATCACTGTCTGAATGAACATAACCCTTTGAGCAAAGACTATCAGCCAGTTTCTCATACCACTGTCTACTGGCTTGTTTCAGACCATATAAGGACTTCTTCAATTTGCATACTATATCACTACTGTCCACTACCAGTCCTGGAGGTAAAGCCATGTACACCTTTTCATTCAAATCACCATGTAGGAAGGCATTATTTACATCCAATTGGTACAAATCCCAGCTCTTCTTAACTGCTAATGAGATTAGTGTTCTAACTGTAGTCATCTTTACCACAGGTGAGAAGGTTTCATTGTAGTCTATCCCTGCTTGTTGAGTGTATCCTTTTACCACCAGTCTAGCTTTGAACCTTTCTATGCTCCCATCTGCCTTATGTTTAATCTTATACACCCATTTACATCCAATAACATTTTTTTTCTTTTGGCATCTTAACTAGCTCCCAAGTATTATTAGTGTGCAGTGCATCAAACTCTTGTTTCATTGTTGCTTGCCAGGCTGGATTCAAGCTTGCCTCTTCATAAGATGTAGGCTCAATATCATGTGAAACATTATGGATCAACTGCTGACTTTCAGAACATAGTGTAGAGAAGCATATATGATCAGGATGATTTGTGAAAGATGTGAGTGAATGTTGAGAATCAGTAATATTATTTATAGGTGAAGAAGAATGTAGCTTAGGTAATGAATAGCTATAGTCTTTTAAGTAGTTTGGAGGATGACAAGATCTAGTTGTCCTTCTAGGTGTAAGAACAGGTGCATTTGGTCCAGTAGGTGCTGTGACAGGTATATTTAGCTCAGTAGAAGGTGTTGTTGATTCAGTCATAGGTATATTTTCAGGTATGGAAACTTGATCACAAGTGACTTCATCCAGTGTGTGTTGACTCAACTTCTCATCATCAATAAAAGTATTTGTTTTACTAGACATGTAAGGCAACTTATCAGAGTGATGAACAAGACATTGCAGTATAGAGTCAAAACTAGAACCAGCAGGAGTAATGACAAAAGGAAGAATATTTTCATAGAAAGAAACATCTCTAGACACATGAATTCTCTTGGTAGCCAAGTTTAAGACCTTGTACCCTTTTGTGTTAAAGGGATATCCAATAAGTGAGGTACAGTTCTAGGCTTAAACTTATCTTTATGAGTTTTTAAAGTAGTTGGAAAACAAAGACATCCAAAATTTTTAAGATGTGAGTAAAAAGGCTTCTTCTGATACAACAACTCATATGGAGACTTCCCTTGAAGTAGTTTAGTAGGTAATCTATTAATCAAATAAGTGGAAGTTAATACACATTCTCCCCAATACCTCATAGGTATTTTTGATTGAAATAACAGTGCCCTTGCTGTCTCAAGAAGATACTTGTGTTTCCTCTCTACTACCCCATTTTGTTGTGGTGTGTAGGGACAAGATTTCTGGTGTACTATGCCTTTTTCTTGGAAGAAACATGTTGCCTTAGTACTAGAGAATTCTAAGCCATTATCAGACCTGATAGTTTTCAATCTAGTGTGAAACTGATTTTCTATTAAGGATATGAAAGCTTTTATAGTACAAAGAGCATTGCTTTTACACCTAATAAGTTGTGTCCAAGTAGCTCTACTGTAATCATCTACCATAGTAAAAAAATAGTGATATCCATCATGTGTTGGTACATTATAGGGTCCCCACAAATCAACATGCAGCAACTCAAATATTGAACTGGTTGTAGTAACACTTTCTGGAAATGGCATTCTAGTTTGTCTAGCCATTGGACAAATTCTACAAGTGAAAGGTTGTTTGTTAGAGAACTTTAGAGGAATGGTAGATATGTTCTTCATTTTCACAAATGGTACATGTCCTAATCTAGCATGCCATAAGAATTCATTGTCTTGATTGAAAGAAAAGTGAGCAGCTGAGTTAGAAATCTTATTAGTGGAACAGACCTTTTTATTGATTATATGAGAGTGTTTTGCATTAGGTAGTGATGGTGCTTTACAGTAGTTCATAAGGGAAACAGATTGAAACTTCTGTTGGGAACCAGTATCATCATTTACAGATGGAATGTGACACTTTGAACAAAAAAGATACAAACCACTCCTTGCTTTACCAAGTGCCAGAGGGCTTTTCAGAGAAGGGCCCTGCAGTAAACAAGAACTATTGTTAAAACAGACCATCCCTCTGAGTTGGTTAGCTAAACAATAAACTAATATTAGATTGAACTTGAAGCCAGGTATATACAATACTTTATACAGAGTTAATGTTGAATTCAAACACACATCACCAATTTCAGTCACTTTAACCTTGTATCCATTTGGTAATGTGATTAAGAAGGGATAAGGTAGAGGCTTAAGGTTTGTGAGATTGTGTTTTGTGTAGGTCATATGGTGAGATGCTCCTAAATCAATGATCCAAGAGCCAACAGTTAATCTTTCACATTTACATGACATATCACTTATCTTACTTATAGAAGAATGACAAGCAAGTATACCTGCTAGGCTTGCAGCTCCACTTGACACATTGTTTGAATATTCAAACTCATTTCCAAGCAAATTGAGCAATTGTTCATATTGACTCTTTGACAGATTCACTGGCATTTGTTTTCCCTGCTCAAAATTCTCTTCACACTTGTAACTATCACCCTCAGAGGTATGTACATTTGCTGCAGATCCTCTTCCTCTTCCTCTTGGATTTCTTGTGTTGGTTGGATAACCATGAAGTTTGTAGCACCTATCTTTGACATGTCCAGTTCGTTTGCAATACTCACAAAATATATTTGATCTATTACCAGCATTAGAGTTTCCCCTATAGGCATTAGTGTTGTTGAAATTTCCAGCATTGCTATTGTTAAAACTGCCAGTGTTGTTGTAACTTCCATTTCCCCTACCTATGCTTCCTCTATAAGAACTAGAGTTTGTTGAATTATTTTGAGACAACATAGATGCATTAAGTGAAGTGGACTCCAAAGCCATATGATTTAAAGGCTTCATTTCTCTCTGCCTCTCTTCCTGTGACAGGATAGCAAATGCCCGTGCCATTGTAGGCAAAGTAGACATCATGAGGATGTTCCCTCGCACAGCAGTGTACATCTCATTTAGGCCCATCAAGAAGTGTATAAGTCTTCTGTCCTGCTCAGCTTTATACAGTTTTACCTTTCCTCCACAAGTACACACACAACTACATTGTGAATTCACATCAATTGCACTCATTTCCTCCCACAATTTCTTCATCTTTGTATAATAACCAGTAATGTCTAGAGTGCCTTGCATCAAATCATTTATTTCCTTCTGCAACTGATATAGCTTGCATCCATTAGTTTGATCATATCTATCCTCCAATTCCTCCCATAATTCCTTAGCATTGTTAACATATTGCAGGCTATCTCGTAGCTCTGGGGAGAGGGAGTTTAGAACCCAAGATGTCACCATATCATCACATCTCTCCCACTACATGAATGATGGATCTGTAAAGCTTGGTTTCACGATCTTACCATTGATGAATCCAGTTTTATTCTTAACGGACAATGCTCTAAGAGCTGCTCTTCTCCATGATCTGTAACTAGTTCCATCAAACACCATAGGAACCAATGTAGAAGCAGCATTTTCAGAAGGATGTAGATAGAAAGGACTATTAAAGTCTGGTCGTTTTAAGGAGTTACTAGCATTCACATCAGTTGAAGTATCACCCATGGAGAATGAATTGATATTCAACAAATGGAAAATCTATGAACCAGCAACAAGTAACTAACCAAATCAAACAACAAAAAAAAACAGAGAACAGAAGAGGACAGAAGAGAACAGAAGAGAAGAACATATGAGATCAAAAACAAATATGATCAGTGAGTCGATCAATCAATTAGATCAAAAGGATCTAGTATGAGTAACTTTGCTCTGATACCATGATAAAATCAGCAATGCAAGCTGATAAAGCCAGCAATCTAAGCTGGAAGGTAATCTCATTCTTCCATTAATGGAGGTTGAGCTTCTAGTAGCATGAAGGAAGAAGAAGAAAACTTTTCTATATTAGAATGCACACTTGAAACAGTACATTGGATGTGTATATATACACATCAATGAGTAGTTAAACAAATCAATAAAATGCAAAACATGTGAACACTAACTAACTATAACCAACTATAACTAACTACTTGAAAGTTGAATAGTGACTAACTAACTAACTAACAAATTGATTGATAACTAACTCACACTAATCAAGCTAGTTTTATCAAAATTGTTGCTTCTTAAAAGGGAGTGCAACAATTAATAAAAAGTAAGTGTACTTAACAAAAAACTTAGCAGCAGAAACAACAAAAGCGAGAAAGACAAGAAATTCAATTTTTATTTCTTCTTTAATAAAAACCCCCAACAATCATTAAGCTTTGTGAAAGCATAATCTTTAATTCAAAGAAATAATTTGGAGTATTACTTTCAATTCATAATTTAATTCACTGCAACAAAGCACACAAATCTTATAGTGTATCTTCTTTAGACCATCTCCAATCCACATCAAATTTTACATCAAATTCTAGATTTGGTGTAAAATTTGACATTTTAAAGTTTCAATCCATATCAATTTTACACCAAATTTGATGTGTGAATAGTTTAACACCAAATTTATTGTAATAGTATTAATCACACCAATCACTTTTTGAATATTTTAATATTATTTTACTTCACAAACTTTTAATTAAACGTTATATAAATGATACAATTTAATTAAATCTATTATATATTTTTATATTTTTTTATGTAATATTTTTATAATATTAATTTTAGATATTAAATTTAGCTTTTTTATAAATTAATTTTTCCAAATATGACTTTTTTTAAAAAAAAATTATGTTAATTCTACTATAAATTATAATTGGATATAAAAGAAAATAATATGAATTATTTATGATGAATGTTTTAGAAAGAATTTATTATATGAAATAAGAAATAATCATATAATAATAGAGAGAGAAAAATATTCCTTTTAAGTGTAAAATTTGGTACAGTGAATTGGAGTTGATTAAACTAAAAATAATATTGACACCAAATTTGATGTTTTGGGTTGGAAATGCACGTGAACAAATCTCTTTATGTATTTTCATATTTATTACTCATAATAGATCTACAAGAAAAAACCAAAGGAATTTTTCAAATTTTCGATCGATTCATGATAGGCATGCGGAGATCTCATTTATGTTGAGCCTAATCTTTTTAAATTATATTAGATTAGTATCTACTACGTAATTAGATGAAATTCATTAGCAGAAAAAATAATATTTTATACACTAATTTTTGAAATATATATGACACAGAAATGATAATCAATGTTACACTTCAAGAAATTACTATGCAAATAATGGAGTAATTAATGGGTGATATATATTTTGTTGGAAGAAAAGTTTTTTTCTCGAATTTTAGTACTATTAGAAGACCTTTTCTGTCTCTTCATCTATTGAAAGTGGATAGAATTTTTCTTTTGTCTTCCATGTGTGAAAGGTGGGTTTTTTTTAATCCTTTTCTGTTAAGGATTAAAATCTCACATTAAATAAAAGAATGTGTGAAGGGTGGGTGGCCTATCAATTTTTTCCTATCAATTTTTTCCTTTCATTTTCTATTAAGGATCAAAAAGAAACAGAAAGAAAAGAGTCCTGTTTCTTAAAAAGTACTCATATTTTATTTATAAAAATACTTGTACCTTTTCCTTTGGAATTATAAAGTACTTTTTTCTTTTTAGAAAAATAGTCAATGGATGTATAGTACCATTTTATGTTGATAGAGTATTTGTTTACTTACTCTGACATAATATTATTGAAGCGGTCAAATCAGATTAAGACTGATTTATTTTTGCCCCATGAGTTATCTTTTTTGGTTAATAGAGAATAATGATCAATAATTTTGATTAAGTTAAGATTCTAATTATGAGCATTAAAATTGATCTTAAATAATCCTCTGTCTTATTTGAAAAATTTGTCATATACGTTGTCATATTAAATGTTATTAATCATATTTTTATTTTATTTTTTCAATTTCATATATGGATGAACGGGAACATGCTCAAATTAATCCAAGTGGGAATTCTCAAAGTCAAGCAAAGGGAGAAGGTAGAAGAACAAGACACCGTAAGACATATTTCTGAGGGCTTGAAATCATACAGATTGATATTCCAAAGGTGACACAAAATCTCTCAAGGAATCAAAGAGTCATTCAAAGGGAAAAAAGAGAAAAAATTTAAATAGTTTAAGTCTTTGATAGATGTCTCATAAAATTTCAGCACATGATTTTATTCACCTATTTTGAAATAAAATGAGTTGAATTGGCTGATTATAAGGAAGTTTCAAATTGGAGAGTCTTAGCTTATTTAATAAACCTTCTTCGTGAACCTTGGGATAGTACATTGACTGATGTTTATCGTGACATTTGTCCTAGTCAACCTTTTAGGGTATATTTGTTGCCTTGAAGACTTGCGAGAGAATTAGTCTTTAAAAATGTAGTAGCTTGTTATTACTTATTTCCTTTTCAATATATGAACTATGTAGCTTGTTTATTTTTTTAATACAAGTTATTATACTTAAAAATCCTTGTTATTAAAGTCTTCAATATATTCTTATGCACATTAAGAAGTTAGTTTCAAATTTTGATTGAATATTTAGTTTGTAGATGATGATTTGATGCTTACGTGTCTTTTCGATTTTATATTAGATATGAAACCTTTATGAGAATTGATTTTGTTGAATGTGTATGTCACATGCATAATTGATTAAAAATTACTGTCTGATAATATCTCACAACAAACATAACATCAAAAAGTATCATTGCTGACTTAAACAAAGGTGAAAAACTTGACGTTGACAATTGCGACATCAAAAGTCGTAAAAGATGGTATGTACTATAAGAGAAAAATGCACTGGAAGGTATAAACCATGTTTTCAATAAACCATAAGAGGGTAATTCCGCAAAATATATAAGGGATCTTAAAGCTTACAAAGCTTGAAAAAAGCTAATTCCAGTGCACGTGAAATAGTAGTTAGTATATGGTTGATAACCTCGTATATGAATGTGAGGAATTTCTAACAACTCATGTTACGTGGGAACATCTGCGAGGAACGTATGGGGTACCTCTGTAACCCGCCTTTGATAGTTGATTATCAAATTTGACACTTAAAGAAAATGTCATGATCAGAATATCAAATAACACCTTAGGGTGATGTCATGATAACTCAACTTAAGAGTGTTAGCCATGTTCTTTTAGATGAGCAACAAGTTCAGGTAGTGATTCGATCTCTTCCCAATAATTGAGAACATTTGAAGGTCAACTTGACCCATAAAGATAGCATCAAAACTTTTTCTAATATTGCACGCCATGTTGAAGTTGAAGATGAGTGTCTTGGTGCTGCTAAAACTACTTCTAATGCCTATGTGGTACAGTCAAGTGCTACAAAATCTTCAGGTTTCAAGCGCAAGAAAAATTAGAAAAGGAATGGGCGTTCAAAGTCTATCGCCTCGTCTGCCCGACTGGTTATAGGCTCTGATTATGAGCATGACCCCGAGTACGTGCCCCCAGGCATTGCCACTCCATCACGAGCTGCACGTGCAACCAGAGCTACACCCAAAAAGGTGGCGTCCGGCATAGTCACTGCCTCCCAGTCTGATTAGGAACGCAGACTGACCTGCACACATTCTGGGTCAGCTACACATGAAAAAGGAGCATCTGGTTCCTTAGGAGTTTCATGGTCGGAGGAAGACTTCGGGTCCGCAGAAGTCCCCGCACCCGCCACAACTGCATAGTCTGCCTCGTCTAATGAGGCTGACAGTCCTGATTACACTCCAGGCTCACCAACTGGTGCTCTCACCTCGGTTGCCGACCAGCTCAACCGGTGGTGTGTCGACGGGCAATACCAAGTGTATTCAGACGCCAAGTTTCTAAATGATAAAGGCGTCATGACATGGACCCTTACACTGGAGAGGCGGGTCCTTAAATAGATCTCATACAAACAATACATTACCATAGGCAGTCAATGAATGAATATAGAATAGATAAAACAAGTCTAATAATTAATACATTCATTAATTCCCATTAATTCCTAAGCAAGATCCAATTTTGGGGAAATTGGGGGAAAGGACAGGATCTACATGAAATTCCATCAATTAAAATCAATTACCCAACAATCTACACTTAATTAGTCATAGGAAATTACAAATAATCATAATCAACCATCAATTTGAAGTTAGAATAAAACCCATTACTAGAAGAAAGCCCTTATAATTGGGTGATTTAAAAATTAACTTTGAGAAGACCTCTTGGGGAATGGAATCCCAAGAATCAATAACCCATTACCTTGATGAAGATTTATCCACAAAATTCAAGTGAAATCCTAGAGAAATCGGTCTTCTTATTCAAGCATTGTTCTTCCTTCAATGGAGGTTGAATAGAGAGAGAAAGTAAAGAGAGGTCAGAGCTTTTTGGGTTTTGATTTGAGTGAGTAAAATGTGCATGAAACTGACATAAAATCAATATATAGGACTCTCACAAAATACCCAAAAGACCCCTCACCTAAGTTGACCCTTTAATGATGTCAAACTTTAATTCCAATTTTTAGTATTTCGTCTGGGAACAAGTTCGTGACACGGAGCTTTTACCGGAGATGTTCTAAGTTATTTTTCAAGACAGTAGATTTTGCGACCTTCCTGCGATACAGACTTGAGTTTTGACCAAAGGCCACCCATGTACGTGACACGGACTTCTTTCTGCTATGTGTATTCTGGTTGCTGCTTTTGCAGCTTTCCAAGCCATGTTTTGGATCCCTTTGTGGACCTCTAGGGCGACCCTTGGGGTTGGACCTGATTTTTTCCACCCTATATACATGGTTTTACATATATAACATCATTTTACAAGTTTTAGACCTCATACATAACCTCTAAACCTATTCGAAACCTAAGGACGTTTCACTAGTTAAATTAGACTAGCTTCTTGACATCTTGGTCGTTTCTTGGCGTCTTGACTCCAAACCTTCCTAAATGGTTTGTTAACCTTATTTCAGGCCTCATGACAGTGTCACTAACCTTATATCATCATATGAGGCTCTAGATAATGTCTTGGACTTTCGGAGTGTTACATTATCCCCCCTAGAAACATTCGTCCCTGAATGACACTAAAAAATTTTGGAAGGAAGGGATAGACTCAAGACTAGAAGCCCAACCAACAAAATATAAACACATGATTTAAAATTCAAATCAACATAACAACATGACATTTACACAATGCAACTCACAACACCATTCTCAACATATAGGAGCTCAACATTAACTACATGAGAACTACCTTCTCAAAATCATAATGAGCTCACCATAACCCATAATTTCATTTATGAAAAAACCCTTTCTCAACATATCAACATGCTAAATATCATTTTATAAAGTCAACAACATACCAAATACACAAATAGTGCAAATCAAACGAAAATGCATTTTTCCCCAAATTAACTCATTCTTTTTATTATTATTAATAATAACTAACCTTAATTATGAAAGATATGAGGATAACTGGACATCATGTCAGCCTCGGACTCCCATGTTGCTCCCTCAACTAGGTGATTCTTTCATCACACCTTTATGGAAGCCACCTCCTTGTTCATCAAGGATTTCGACTGAAACCTTCTCATAGGAGATATTCTCATTGAAACCTAGACCCTCAATTGGAAGAATAGTCTCGGGGTCACCAACACACTTCTTAAGCATGGACACATGAAACACTTGATGAATTAAAGCTAGTTCATTAGGGAGTTTCAACTCATATGCAAACTTGACAACCCGTTGCAATATTTCATAGGGACCCACATGCCGGGAACTAAGCTTCCCTTTCTTGACAAACCTCATAACACCTTTCATAGGTGAGAATTGCAAATAATCTTTGTCACCATCTTCAAATTCAATCTATTCCATATAGCATGGACTATTTATGTCTTATGGATCAAATCGGGACCAATGAGTGACGACTCACCAATTTCAAACCATTTTATTGGATATTTACATCTCCTACTATACAAAGCTTTATAAGGAGCCATGAATATAGATGAATGGTAATTATTGTTATAAGAGAACTCCACCAAAGGCCAGTGCTCATCCCAAATTCCCTCTAAGTCGATGACACAAGCTCTAAGAATATCCTCAAGGGTTTGGATAGTTCGCTCCACTAAACCATCCATTTAGGGATGAAAAAGCAATGCTAAGATTCACTCTTGTACCCAACCTTTTTTGGAAAGACCTCCAAAAGCGAGAAGTGAATTGAGAACCTATCTAATATGATGGACAAAGGAACACCATGAAATCTCACTATCTCAGAAACATATATATTTTTGAATAATCTTCCGCTGAATAAGTATACTTGATGGGAATAAATGAGCGGACATTGTCAATCTATCCACCACCACCCATATAGAATCATTTTGCCTTCGAGTCCGAGGTAACCCACTACGGAATCCATATTAATATTTTCCCACTTCAAAGTAGGAACTTTGATTTCTTGTGGTAAACCACTCGGCTTTTCGTGCTCGGCTTTCACTTGTTGGCAATTCTGACATTTAGCAAAAAATTCCGCTATGTCCCTTTTCAATCCTTCCTACCAAAATAATTCTCTAAGGTCATGATGCATCGTAGTAGAACCCAGACTAAGAGCCTATTTGGCTCAGCTTAAAAGCTGGTCAAACTGACTTAAAAGCTGGTTTTTGACTTATTTAGCTGTTTGACAATACTCAAAATAACATATTTTAAGTTAATAAAAACTTATTTTAAGCCAAAAAAGCTGGGTAGGGGTGCTTTTTTTTTTCCGGCTTATAAGCTGTTTTAAGTTGACCACAGTTTTACCTTTTTGCCCTTAATATTTTTATACAATCTCCAAATTACCCACATAACCCTAACATCTCTTTCTTCTATTTTTCCCTTTTCACGTGTGGATGATAGACAATTACTATCACTAATGAATGAAAATAAAATAAATCTTAAATCTTTCAAGTGATATATTCAAATTATGTATTAGTAAAATGTAAAATAAGTTGCACATATAACTTATATAAAAATTTATATTCCTCTTATAAATAATTTGTGATAATAAAGATATACGTGAATGATAGACAATTATTATTACCTATGGATGAAACTAAAATAAAATCTTAAATTCGTTCTTTAATCTATTCAAATTATATATCTTTAAAATCTATAATTACTTTATATTCATTTTATAAATAATTTGTGATGAGAAAGAAATATGTGAATGATAGCAAAATATAATTATTAATGGCTGTAAAATATAAATTAATTAACTTTTTATTATGTTAACAACTTTTAAGGGTATTTCAGACATTTTGATTTAAAAAGTTATTTATCAGCACTTATTTGCCAAACACATCAACAACTTTTTTTTAACTTCAGCACTTTTATCCAAACGCATAACTGCTTATTTTAAAAATAAGTTTCAGCACTTTCAAAAGTACTTTTTAAAACTGCTTTTATTAAGCCCATCCAAACGGGCCCTAATAGAGTAATGGGCTCCATGAGCTTCCCCAAGACTCCTATTTCTCAAATTGTCGACATTAGGCACACAGAATCTCCCTTGGTACCTAAGAGCACCATCCCCCCTTGAGAGAATGACTTATTAATCTTTCTAAGAACCAATTTTTTCAACTCCATCATTAGTGGATCATGGTGTTTCTTAGACTTCACCTCAACAACCAAAGACGATGTGGAGTTGTGATGTACGACAAAAAATGATTAGAAGAATCTTCAATTTGAACCCCAAAACGAGCCAAACTATGAATATCCTTTACTAGGTTTCTTTTGGCTTCATCCACATGGGACACACTTCCCATGGAAAAATGACCTAGAGCGGCCACCACCGCATTAGCCTTGCTGGGGTGGTAGAGAACACTCATGTAGTAGTCTTTCAAGAGCTCCAACCACATTCTTTGCTGGAGATTTAAGTCCTTTTTGGTGAATACATATTAAAGACTTTTATGGTCCGTATACACATCAACATGAACCTCATAGAGATAATACCTCCATATTTCAAGGAAAAGTACCACTACCGCTAACTTAAATTCATGAGTCGGATAATTCTTGTCATGGACTTGGAGTTTCCTAGAAGCATAGGCTATTACTTTGCCATGTTGCATAAGAACACACCCCAACCTGACTCGAGATGCATCACAATAAACCACAAATCCTTAGTACCCTCCGGTAAGGTAAACACCAGAGCGGAAGTAAGCCTATCCTTCAACATTTTGAAGATTCTTTCATATGCTTCCGACCACTCAAATTTTACATTCCTTTGAGTCAAGGTTGTTAAAGGGGAAGAAATGGATGCAAACCCATTGAAAAACCTTCTATAATAATAGGCTAGGCCTAAGAAACTCCTGATATCTGTAGAAGCCAACGATCTAGGCAAATTTTTCACCGCTTCGGTCTTCATTGGGTCAACCTCTACACCCTCACTAGAGATAATATGGTCTAGAAATGTTACCGACCTCAATCAAAATCGCACTTGCTATATTCGGCAACAAGTTGATGTTCCATAAGAACTTGCAAAACAACCCTCAAATGCCCCATTTGATAACCATCACTCTTCGAATAAACAAATATATCATCAATAAAGACAATCATAAATTCATCAAGATAGTTTCTAAACACCCTATTCATAAGTTCCATAAACTCCGTCGCGGCATCAGTCAATACAAAAGACATGACTAGGAACTCATAATGATCATATCCAGTTCGAAAAGCTGTCTTGGGAATATTTTCACCTCTCACCCTAAATTGGTGATATCCCAATCTTGGAAAAGTAACTCACACCTTGGATTTGATCAAATAAATCATCAATCCGATGAGGAGGATACATGTTCTTGATTGTGACTTTGTTGAGTTCAAGGTAATCGACACACATCCTAAGGGACCGATCCTTATTATTAACAAAAAATACCGGAGCACCCATGAAGAAATACTAGGCCGGATGAAACCCTTGTCTAGTAAATCCTAGAGTTGAGCCTTCAACTCTTTCAATTCGACCGGAGCCATCTGATAAAGAGGAATTAAAATGGGTTTTGTGTTCAATAATAAGTTGATACCAAAATCAATTTCCCTTTCGGGAGGGATTCCAGGAATGTCATTAAGGAAGACCTTCGGAAATTCCCACACCACAGGGACCGACTCAATGAGAGGAATTTAAGAAGCTAAATCTTTGAATCTTCAATATGGTATAAACACCCTTTACAATTAATCTTACAAGCTTTTAAAACGCGAAATGATACGACAAATAGGAATAGAATTTCCCCCGTTCCACTCTAAGACAGGTTCATTAAAAAAGTTAAAATTCACCACCCTTCTCGTACAATCTATGGAAGGAAAGCAAGCATGCAACCAATCCATACCAAAATGACATCAAAATCAACCATATAAAGTTCTACTAGTTCAACATAAGTAACTCTATTGGGCAACATTATAGGACCTATTTCTATGCACTCTGTTTGCAATAACGGACTCATCCACGTGGTAGGCACCATAAAAGGTTCATCCAAGATAGCAGGCAAAATGTCAAACTTTTTAGCTACTAACGGGGTAAAAAATGATAAAGTAGCACCGGGATCAAGTAAAACATATACATCAATAGAGAAAACTTTCAAGTTACTAGTCACCATATTAGGAGAAGTCTCTTGCTCACTCTTAGAGAGAAGAGCATAAAAGCGATTCTTCTTTGAAACATCAACATTATAACAACTTGCTTGAGCTAGGCCATTACTCTTGTCTTGACCCTTCAAATTTGGGCAATCCCTCCCTTTATGGCCACTCTTGCCACAACTATAACAATTGTCCGTCTGAATGAGGCAATAACCATAATGTTTCTTGCCACACTTTCCACAAGTTAGCTTCTTACAAGTTAGCACACTCATACCTCCTTGACGAAGGTTGATGAATTATTCCACTTTGCCTTCCCTCTTTTCCCTAAGAAGGAACCTATCAAAAAAATCCTTCTCGAATATCTCCCATGCCACTTGACCACCCCTTAAAGGTATATTTTCTCTCCATTTTACGTACCAAGTTTGGGCCACATCTTTGAGTTGGTAAGTTGCTACTCGGCCATATCTTTCGTAGTCAACCCAATATCATAGAGTTTTATAGGTTTAATAAATGAACTCTAGGGGGTCTTCCTCCACTTTGAACCCATATAAAGTAGGGGGAGACATCCTTGTGAAATCCCTCAAACGGGAGGTCATGGTGCTAACAAGTTGGTTTCCTCAGGGTACCACCTCTCAATTATCTAGGGCCATCATGGATTGAGCTTGAGTAGTGACGGCTTGTGCTTGAGTAGTAAAGGCTTGGGCCATTTGGAGAAAGGCTACCCTTATGTCCCCATCCAACAAGGCCGGAGTATTTATCAGAGCATGATCATCATTAGCAACTTCTTTAAGAGGAGGGTCTTGATTGTCACGAGGAAGAACTCCTGCATTATCCATGTCTTCATCAAGTCCTCATGAGGAAGCCCTTCGAGTATTCATACCTATAATCAAAATAAAAGGTTTAGGTAAAAGTACGCATAAACTAGACTCTAGAGGCACAACATGGGATTACAAGAAGATAAGGATTTCCTAAGTATCACATAGTCTCTCGTTCATAATTGTGGTGCGCTTCACGATTATGAATAAGAATCTACGTAGATGTGGTTTAATGACTCACCAATACTAAGAATCTGCAATCTCATGCTCTGACACCAAGTTTGTCACATATGAGGAGCACCTAGACATAAGTCATCCTCGGAGAGGACTAAGACTAGCCTATTAGCAATCATCATAACATATAATAGGTTAAAATTCTAGAAAATTTAGAACTTTTTATTTACTTCTACATTGAGGTTTACTTAGACCTCCTGCTTACACATAATATATATAAAGAGAGTTCACTTAAACTCCTAGCAATAGGAAGCACTCATAGGCTTCTAATTTTATTTCATATACATAGTATAGGAACATAATATCATAGAAAGTATAAAATATGTCTCATATTAAACCATCTAAAACAAATACTACAATTGGGCTTAACCCATAGTTCATTACAACAAAGAGCCTCATATAGAATTATATAACAATCGTCTTCAATGAAAAGGAAAGTACAAGAAGTCTTCTAACTAGAACATAAACAATAAATTGATAATAGCATCGTCCTCGGAAGGTGAGGACCTACAAAAAACTTGAGGAATATATAAGTAGTCTTCAAAGGCCTTCAATAAGATCAACGGTCGAACCCTACATTTTTTTGTAAACATAAAACATGGGTTAGTACACACTTGTACTAAATATGAGTATATTCACACACAACAATTAAAATCATTCTTAAAGAGGACGATTGTTCAAAGCATGCTAATTTACTTTTGAAAAGACTTATTCACATCCAAAAACCCATATAAGCCCATGAACACATAACTCATAAGTCATGACCATATAAAGCACAACACCAACATCAGCAAGTATAGTCAAATCAACATATATAAGAGTTCATAACATCATAATATAATCAAGACCCTTACACGTAACCCATCATTTAGCCTACAAGTGCAATGACCAAGTAAAGCCCCATAACCCTACTCAATCAAGTAAACTAAACAAAGGACCATAAGCAATGCCTAACTTCATATAACATAGCATAAAGAGTAATCATCCTCATACTTTAAAACATAGAACAACAACATATTCAAAAGAAAGACTAACATCATATAGAAATAAATAACATGTAAAGTGAACATACACATAATAGTAACTTTATAAGATCCTAAAAATATAAAAAAAAACCTTCTAACGCATCCCTCGAGGCAAACTAGTGCAAGGTATAGGTTGAGTCTCATACCCCTACCTAGGCTAATTCAAACCTCTTAAGTCACCCTAGTTAATGTTTACTTCATTACTTAATTTTACCATTGGGAACACTTGCCTTAACCAACATAGAAAACAAGAGCTAAGTGTGGAATCCAGTATTTTAAAACCTTACACCAATAGAAGGTGGTCTACCGGCCAAAGTAGAACCAAACATGAACATAACATCTAGGTGGATCCACTAGCTAGTATTCCTATTGAAGCAAAAAAGTTTATGGAGCTTAAGGGCTGTCATGGAAATATTACTCTATGCCCTTTTTGGGATATGAGGCTATCCACCCCATGATGACTATGGTGAACCCTACCTTCATTCCTTGGGAAGGCGCCACCCCTCATGTTCAAGTGCACTCGGTGCTAATCTAGAGTCTGTTTTGAAATGTCTTTCTTCAATAATCATAAATTAGTTTAGTTCATAGGGTATACACCTTATATAGTCATCATCATAACTCAATAAGAACTGCATGATTTTTTTCCTTTTATAACAATTCACACATGTGAGGTTAACACATTTACATAATCACATTATGTTAAGGCACATAGGTAAATCATCACTATTCTTATATCATTACATCTAAGCAACAACTCACAATCCATAAATCAAGAAATTTAAATTCAACATCATACCAACCCTAATTAATCTTATCATAAGGTATACTGTAACATAACTTCATCACTAAACACAAGTAATAAAAATTGAAGTAAAGGATTGAGATCACAAGACTTACCCCAATCTCTTTCACAACTATCATCAAAGGTTTTACAACTAACCATCCAATTCAACCGAATAATGGTGTGTAATATCATCACACAATAGTAATTAACACAATAATGAAGTCAATTGCATCATCCCTATCCCAATTAAATTCAATTAATAACCTAGGGTTAAGGGTAATCGGGTTCATCATGAATTCTTCAAGAAATAGTTTCCATCATAACAATACATTACCCTAGGAAGTACATGAATGAATTAAAAAATATAGAACAAGTCTAACAATTAATACATTCATCAATTCCCATCAATTCATAAGTAAGATCAAAGATTTGGGGAAATTGGGGGAAAGGATATGATCTACATGAAATTCCATCAATAAATACCCATTATCCAACAATCTAAACTTAATTTGTCATAGGCAATCACAATTAGTCATAATCAACCATACATTTGAAGTTTAGAAGAAAATCCATTAATACCAGAACCCCTTAGATTTGGGTGATTTAGAAATCAACTTTGTAAAAACTTCTTGGGGAATGGAATCCCAAGAATGAAGAACTCATAATTAATGAAGATTGATCCATGAAATTCAAGTGAAATCCTAGAGAAATTGGTCTTCTTCTTCAAGCTTTGTTCTTCCTCCAATGGAGGATGAATAGAGAGAGAAAGTAGAGAGATGTGAGAGCGTTTGGGTTTTGATTTAGGGTTTATATTTGAGTGAGTAAAATGTGCGAGAAACTGATATAAAGTCAATACATATGCCTCTAAAGAAATATTCAAAACAACCCTCACTTAAGGTGACCCTTAATGAAGGCAAACTTGAATTCCAATTTTCAGATTTTTCTTGGGTAACAAATTCACGACGTGGAGCTTCTCCTTCAAGATTTTCCGAACTATTTATCGAGACAGTGGAGTCCACGACCTGTTTGCGATGCAGACTTGAGTTTTGACCAAAGTCCACCCAAGTCCGCGATGCGGACTTCTTTTTGCTATGCATATTTTTGTTGCTGCTTTGGCAGCTTGCAAAGCCAAGTTTGGGGTTCCATGATGGATCCCTTGGGAGACCCTTGTGGGGTTGGACCTTGATGTTTCCACCCTATATAAATGTTTTTTCGTAATTAAAGCTCTTTTACATGTTTTAGACCTCATACATCACCTTTGTACTTATCAAAAACCTAAGGACGTTTCACTAGTTAAATTAGACTAGCTTGTAGACGTATTGGTCGTTTCTTGACGTCTTGACTCTTAACCTTCCTAAATAGTTTATTAACCTTATTTTAGGCCTTATAGAAGTGTTACTAACCTTATATCAACATATGAGGCTCTTGCTAAAGTCATGGATTTTCAGAGTGTTACACAAGCACAAGTGATCGCATTCCTTTCTATCCTGAATCTCTCTTCAAGTGAAAATCACTCAACAAAATAACTCATGGGGATCAATATATGAGAAATATTGACCAATATACCCACAATATACACTAATGCACTATAACTATGGTACAAACTCCCCAATCATACTACTAGTACCCTTGCGTCAAACTTAATCCTTTTTTCACTCAATGAATATAATTTTTATTACAATGATTCATTCAACACTGACACTTAGAAGTAATTTCAAGTATAGTTAGTTCTCAATACCATAGGATTACCCTTATTTTGACTCCATAAACTCTCCAAACTAGTCACTACGATCACTATAGGACTTTCTTAGCATCTAATGTAGGCTCAAGGTCAGGTATGGTATATTTCGGTATTGTTTATTGACTTCTGGACTCCTAAACATTAAATTGGGATTTTGCCTATTTTTGACATCCTAACTGCTTACCTTCTTTCCCTTGGCTCTTTTCGACCATGGATGTGACTTTCAACTTTAAACCTTTTTATTTTTCATTTTTTTCGTTTTCTTGCATTTTATTCTCTTATTTAGTTTTCAAAACTTTAATTTATCATATTTTTATTATTTAGCACAAAATCACATCCTCTTCTCACTTTTCTCTTTCTTTTTTCAACACCCAACTCTTTTCACACCAACTGTTTTTTTTCAGTTTTCTCTTTCATAGCCCCGCTCAACTTATGGATTTTCCATTACTTGAGGCGCACAACATTTAATCGGATCAGGGCCAATACTGAGGTCATTTTTTCATTACCCACCCTCAACTTAGGATTTTGGCCTAATTGAAGGTTCACCTGTCCAAGGAGGGACAGGGTCCAGAAGAGAAGACCAAGGGAAGTTGACTTAAGGGTATAGAAAGAAATGGCCTATTTTAGGATCAAAGCATTCGGATTAACTGGACCATTTATTTTATTTGGTTGGGTTACATTCTTTTAGGCAATAAGTGGACTTATTGGAACAAGGGTCTATGATCAGTTCCTAGCCTCTAGTGTAGATCACCTTAACAAGATTAACTAAAAAAGTTATAGATTGACACAAACCTATCTAAAAGTTCAACTAATATCACTCTTTCTTGGAACATCATTACATTATATGATAATCAGCTACCCTGTTTAAGCTTAGACTTAGTGATGAGGTTTAGTAGATTCATTAATGTGTCATATTAAGAGCCATCTCATTCAACTCATTCTAGCCTACAATTTTTTGCACATTTCACAATATTAGAATTTTTTGACGAGTATCATTTTTAAGTCAAACTATGCCATCATGCTCCATTCTTTCTCATACTATTGCACATATAATCCTAACACATATCGGTTAAAAGAAATTTAATCAGTGTTTTGGGGTAAAAGAACACAGCGAAGAAAACCCCAAGAGAGGAGTATGAGTTGGGTTCATCATATTTCACCCTATAACTCACAATCAATTTACCCCACCCCAAAAAATATGGTGCAATGCTCCCAATGCACAAAAGGTAAAGAGTAAAGAATCAGGTGAAGACGTGTGGCACGAAGTTTTATGAACTATCAACAAGCGGATGGGTCCAATTTGCCAAAGCCTGCTGGATTAACATAGGGAATACCACCACTATTGCTCCAATCTATCATATCAACACCATTAGTAGTGACTTCATCATCTCTCACAATAACAATTACCTCCCAAGTGGGCACAAAACTCAAGGAACCAACAACACTCTCATGAATCCTTTGTTGGCGTAACTCTCCATGCACTATAGAGGCTTTCCTTACCTGCTCATACTGCTGACGCTTACTCTTTTTCGCCTTTGCAACTTCAGTAGAATTAGACATGTGTCTAGATCAGTGCCTGTTTTCTGATGCACGGGCGGACATAGACTATGGTATATCCACATTTTATAGATACTCAACTGTATCATCAGTTAGTACAGTAGGTGAAGATTCTGGCACATCTGTGGGTGGGGCAAGGATGGCATCAAGGTCAACCCGTAGATTATCTAACTCAGTACGAAACAAGGACAAGTCTGTGGTGAGGGATGGTCGTTAAAGGACTCTTAACTTGAAGGCATCTATGCTCTTATGAACAGCCTAGACCTTTCATCCATAATGGTCTCCATTTTAGCCTTGGAATCTGCAATAGACTATAGTATCAAACGCTTTACATGTTGGAGAAGCGTTCCCATCTTAGCCTACAATTTCAAAACTCAAGCCAAGGTCACAACAACAACTCCTGAAGATGGGGTGGATCAGGATGATCTAGCAGCTCGAATGACGGCCTAAGATGGGGAAGTGGGGGTATCATTGGTGTGGGCAGGAAGGGCAGACTTTTCACCTTGCATCTTCTCCACATCAACAACTAAGTCCCCTCCTAATGATGGCACCAGAAGCTGTGGACCACGTCATGAGGCCGCTATGTTGGCAGAATCCTAAATAAGGCCAACATTATGAATTTTGATCCCCTTAACAAATTTTCAGATAGGCACTCCAAAATCCATGAAAAAATGGAAAATCATACATGGAAATGGTAAAGTACTGGTAGATTTGAAAGCCCTCTCATGGATCTCTGCCAATAGTATGTGGACAAAGGTAATCTTGAATTACGACTTAATCCATGAAAACGAAACTCAAATTTGAAGAAGTATAAGCGATCATCTGAAGTAAAGAAACTAACTTGTCGGTTGGGGTCAATCCCACGAAAAATATGGTCTAGACTTAAACATAACTACCAAATATTTTCTTTTAGTCAACTACTTCCAAAAACAAGCAAATAAAATGGAGGAGGGGGTTTGCGTAACAAATAACTTACTATTGTATAGAGAACAATTGAACAAAATTAAAACATTAGTTGTGAATGAGACAAAATAACTAGGGTGTACGTTTTCTTCATAAGCTCATAACGCAGTAATCCTAATAATAGTAATTTTTTCATATCGTATTACATGCAAAGTCATACGTTCTGTATCTCTAATTCCTTACAACTAGAGAATTCCACCCCGCACCTTGGTTAGGCTACGTATATATAAATTACGAACTCTTACCTTTACTGCTTATTAGACATCAGATCAATATATGACATAGTTTTCACCCTCATACCAATTAGCATTGGACTATCAGATAGTATCAAATTAAATCTTGGTTTATAATTATTTTCTCATTAGCTACCTTTGTGGTCTCAGAAGTAGCAATGAGGTGAGTTTTTACGTTTGCACCCGCTAAAAATACTTCTATACGAAAGAATTATAAATCTATGAAATCACACTAATAAAGAATTATTTAATTACTATTCATACTTTGTTAATGACTCATGGTTCCCACAACCATAGTTGTGAATTTAGTTACCCATAACAGCAACAACACAATACATGTTTTTAGATGAAGAAATCATGAACTAACGTAATGAATAGAAGAAACCAAGAATCTCCAATTGAAATTTATTGTAACAATCATCAAAACGAATATAGGAACTCAAGAATTACTAAAGATACAAGTTAATCTCCCAAGACAAAAACTAGAACTGAAATAATAATGTTTAACCCGCAAAAACGAGGTTTACATGCCTTATATATAGAAAAACAAGTCCTAATAAGAAAGGAAATTAAGTAATGAAATAAAGTTTCTGGACGTGGTTGTAATCGATGAACTGACCTACGGACAATTGTCTGACCTATCGTCCATAGGTCCCTTCCGTGGTTTAGGACTTAACACAATTTTTATAAGCTTGAATCTCCATGTTTCTGTCAAAAATGAAGGCTTCACTAGCAGGGACCATGACTCGATTCACGGTCTGTTTATCTTCCTCCGTAGTCTCATATTTAGTTCTTTATGATCAGGTACTGGAACACCTTATTTGAATTATTTGACGGACCTGTAGTATTGTCCGTAGGCAGACATATAATTCGTCGATCGTGGTCGTAGTTTCACACTTAGTCAAGAATTTCCTTATTTTCTCTTTAAGCCTTGCTCATCAATCTACACCCTTATCGTACGGACCCGTGAATGGACCTATGGTTTGTAGGTCATGTCCTTAGGTGTTTTTCTGCAACATTTCGTCAGCTTTCTCCTAACTCCTACATTCGAACTTATTTCCTTCAAACAAGATTAAAACACATTAATACCAATAAAATATTACCGTATACACACACAAATCTTTTGTGAAATATATTAAATATATTGTAAACTCAAGGTATATCAACAAGCATACCCATTCCCCACAAAAATAATCTTCTCTACAAATGCGTATTAATTAGATTCAGTAATAAGTTTAAAATCTGCCTTATTAAAAAGAAAACTAGAAATCAATTGTTTTCTTATGAAAGGAGTATAAAGTACATCTTTCAAAGTTAATACTCTTCAGAAGTAAAACACAATTTGACATCTCCCATTCTAAGCACTTGAGTTGTGTGTGAATCACCAAGAATGATGGTTATAGGCTCCTCAAAATGAAAATATTTTTTAAACTAGACTTTGTCATAAGTGACATGATGATTTGCACCAATATTGACCCACCATCCATTAACAGTCTCAACAATATTTATGTCTGTAATCACTACCACAAAAGGTTCTTCGGTGACGTTTGCGTGAGGCTTAGGACCACGTTTCCGGAATTCAAAATATCGAGTAATATATCCACTCCCACCACAAACCAAGCATGGTTCCTTATCTCGAATTTGATTATGTTTTTCTTGGTTATTTTCACCATTTTTTTCTAGGGAGATCTACAATTAATTTTCATGATTTTTTTCTTCTAAGGCTTTAAAGAAGTATTTTCGTAAGTTCCTAAGTAGCATTATTTGAAGTAATTAAATATATCTTCATTGTGATATTTCTCTCTTCGATTTGTAAAAATGCAACTTGACCTCTTGCCTCTTATTCCATACGGATTTTCATTATGAATGTCTCAAGAGAGATTTCCTTTTGTCTATAACACATTTTTTGAAATTCCTTTCAGGAACGTGGAAATTTATCTACCGTGCCACAAACCATAAGGTTATCTCCAATTTGACCTCCTCAGACTTGAGTTCTCCATCAACCATTACAAAGTCTTGAGATTTATCTACCACTGATTTATTTTTCACCATTTGCAAACAAAAAAAACTACTATTTGCATATTTTTTCGCTCCAGCATCTTCATTATCATACTTACTCTGCAATGCTTTCCAATTTTCTATGGCACTACAGTTAATTTGATCATAATAATCATAAAAATTATCACATTGACAATTAAGAATATAATGCCAACACCTATAGGAATTACCATCGGACTTTTCCACTTTCTCTAGATTAGTAATAGTTTCATCATATTTCATAGAGGTGATATCTTTATTATAGGATTCTTCTCAGTTAAAACATAAAAAATATTGAGAAGACTTAAGTAGAAAAGCACTTTACCCTTTCATCTCTTCAAATGGTTACCATTGAACCGAAATGGCTTGATAAGGTCTTCCATCTTAACATCCGTGATTTTTTGAATTGTAGCCATTATGAATCTCCTTAAGATTATTAGTGAAATGTTACAAGATATTAAAATTGCAAGATTACAACTGAAAAATGAAGAAATAAAATGTCTTTTGGCAGAGGCTTGAATATCTTGCTCTCTTTAAGTATATTCAATCCCACTGCAACAAATGTTTTTCACTGGTCCAGTAGTAGTCCCTCTTGACTTTTCCCTTCCATGATACAAAAGCCTGAACAGAAAGTATAACTCAACAATTCTTGAGAAGATTTGAGTCCAAAGATTCACAAAAAGAACACATCTCTTTAACTAATAAGAACTCTCTTTTTTTACTAACTTTTTTCCTCTCTATATTTCTCGTGTATCAAACCAAATGAAGAGTACCACTATAAATAATAGAAGAAGTCCTCCTAAACATTAGAAAGATAAGGGGTAGTATAATGAAGATTAGTGGCCTTAGGAGTGACATATGTTACATAGGTTACAAAAATAAATGGAAGAATAATGAATGACATAATGAGGGGTAACTAATTCCATTAATGGCTGATGAAAGAGCTGCCAGTTTTTTCGCGACTCCAACGTTCACTGAAATGTTTACAATGAATACCAATGTTGTTGGCATATGACCAGTGAGTCAATGAGGCAACATTATGTGATTAAAGAAAATGAACTATTTTAACATAAAACTAATATTAAAATGATCACTAACAAGCATGAAAAGACGTATTTCCACTTTGACTTTCTAGGCAAAATACCATAGTTAAATACCAACTATACTGAGACAAACATGTGACATATATTTCGTGTGGGTAAAGTAAAACAACAATATACATCCAATAATGATCAATGAGGTTGCAGAGGACGTAGTATGTTATTTAGAATTATATTGGAGAAGTAAAATCGTTACAAATTTGGCCATTTTTTCTGCAAGGTGTTATTGATTGCGACATTCACAACATGGATGTGTTAGAAATTAAGGAAGATATTCGTAGCAGGGAATCACAAGTGAATGCAGGCTGAATTATGCATATCCATCAAACAACAAAAGAGTCATTTTAAGAACAATAACAATATATCCCTCATGCAAGAAAGAATATAGAAGAGAACCATGGAATCTCTACAACATTGTATCAAATAAATTTCGTATGAATGTACGGATGAACAAAATCATGATAGTCATTGCACTCAGATTCAAGATTTTTTCATGTTGAATGCTCTGTGCAGAATAGTGTGACATACGCAGAAAAGAGAAGGTTTTCAATGACGGAGTAAACACATGTGTAGTGCATAGCAGTGAAGAATAGTCATTGGTTCAATTTGTAAGATGGTAGCGTTCGTTTAAATAGGCACATCGTTTATGAAGAGAGACAATAGTTGTAAAACAACTGAAGGCTAGAAGCCGTTGTTGAACGTTTATGAGGGTGAAGCGTTGTTTGAATTTTTAGTTAAGGGAAAGGGTAGTTGCGTAAATATATATAAAAGAGAACGCTCAACCCGGTGATGTAGAACCATAGCCATCCTATCACCATGATTCCCATAAACAAGGTCACCACCATCCTCATCAACCTACTACTCGATCTCAAGTTTTCATGCTCACACCCTAGTCCTTTCGGAACAGTATCTGAAATAGGCTCCTTAGATCAACTTATCCATATTGACCCACGACCCCATTATCATATAGGTTCAGAACACTAGAAAACCATAAGGAATCCCAACAATTCAACTACGTACCAGATTTCTTGGTCATATGCCTAACTTAATAACCACCATTTTGATAAAAAAAATAACAAACCATTATAATCACAACTGTAACATAATATTGGGCTCTTAATCCTTATTGGGAGTTACCATTCACAAGATAACATGTCCCACATGATCATATAAAATCTATACATAGTTTGTCACACCATTCAAGTAACCCGGACAACTAATGATCCCTAAAACATTATCGTAATGTTTAACATGCAAACCTTCAGGAACCATATCCCAACACTTAAACAAAAATTTTGCCATCCATAGACCAACATGTGACAAATATAGAACAAAAGCAACCCGATTCTCTCATAGCCCCCACACACAAACAATTAGTATACCGGTGCAGTACCTAAGTCAACCAATGTTAGTATTTATACCAGATAAAGTATTCGAGCCATCCGTTCGTATTCATAAAATTGTGGCATTTGTAGCCAACTGTTAGTATTCCTATACTTGCATAGTAACCGCGCATATCAAAATCACAAATACTCATGCATAACACGTTCACAATGAACAATAACACTTTGAAACTTACAATTAAAGTAAAAAGGTTCATTGCATGAGATTACCAAGACAATGTCAAATACATATCCTTCCCTTTGATTTCCCCTATATGAATTACAAGTGATAACCTAAAGCAGTACACAAGCCCACACACATATTAGAAAACACCAATCACCTCAATATAAATGGACTTAAACTAAACCCATTATGAGTATATAATTGTCCCCATTATTACCACAAGTGAAATGGTTATAACCCAACATTTTCGTAACACCTAACCATACCAATAAACTTAGCAACAAAACTCAAGGTTAAAAATCAAGAACTAAAGGACCTCTCTTGAGACATTTTCTTTTCCAAACCTTAAGGGCAATATGAACAACCTTTGACTATTCAGACTCCATGCCCGAAGGACATACATGAAATATCCATAAAGTTACGATAAATAATGTGGTACAAATAGGTGTACTTTCTTAATTTATAGAAAATCTAGTCTATCTGGGTGTGACACATCTACTGATGAACCTAGCTCATGAGCTTTGAATATGTGATAGCAAACCATGATTAATGAGCACCAAAATTCCTTGGGCTTTGAAATCGACACTCCATTTCTTCCATGCCCCAACTGACTTTGGAGGGTTTTAGGTCATCACTCTTGTGTTCTCTTCTTTCAAAATTAAGAAGAACATAATAATTTTCTATAACTAGGTTGTTGAATTCCCTTCATCCCTCTATTGTGGTAGAGAAGGCACTATAGAGGTACCAAAATAGTTGGAAACCTCCCACTATGGTAGGTTGATGTCATTCCAATTAACTTCAAACGAGAAAAATTCATCGTGTGCTCAAATTTTAAAATTCTTTCACCAAATTTCCAAAGTTTTTTAAGCTTTGTACGAGATGACCTTGATAATGACGGATTGTGTCATTACAACTGCACTGCAATATAGGGATATACCTCAATGACCCTACAATGTAACCCAACTGATTTTTTGGCCAAAAACATCCTTCAATTATACCCTAAACTTAAATTACATTCTTAATGTATCATTTTTAGCAAAAAACATCCTTTAGTTATACTTCAAACTTAAATTACATCATTAAAGTTCATTTTTAGCAGAAAACATCTTTCAAGTATTTTAAAGTAAACAATTTTCATCTTTCTATTTAAATTTATCAGAAAACTATTCGATATATCCCACAAAAATTTAGTCGTACCTTACTAATTATTATTCTTAAATATGCCAAGAATATGATCCTGAACTTTTTCGTAATTGAGTTAAGAATTATGCAAAATCTTTTAATTTGACCGTTTTTTCATTCATTTTTCATGTAATTTTAATTAAAAATATTATTATTTTAAATATGTTTCTTCTCAATTGAATATGCTAGAAGCGACATTTGTTGGAGACTTCTGCTTCTAATAATGTAAAATGAATTCAAATACGAGACATAATCAATATTTTGGTCACTTTGATATTTGATTGACCCAAAAATCTATTCATTTAATTAGTTAAGAAAAAGGTAAAAATAATTAATCTACAACTTCTTTTCTTTACGAACGACAAATCATGTGCACTCACACCTTCCAATCAGTTTTATTTTCCATGAGAAACAGTGTCTAAGATTTATTTTTAAAGAACTTCTTGTAGAAAGTAATGAAATTTTTCAGAATAACTTTTGTTGATAGTCATGTTAACTACCCATTTTTTCGTAAGATCCTTAAGTTTTTAACAATATCTAACAGAAGGATGAAAGTTGTTCACTTACAAATACTTAAAGGTTATTTTCTGCTAAAAATAATACTTTAAGGATGTAGTTTAAGTTTGGTTTATAGTAAAAGGATTTTTTTATTTTGCTAAAAATAATACTGTATAGATGTAGTTTATGTTTGGGGTATAGTTGAAGGATGTTTTTGGCCAGAAACTCTAACCCAACTTTACATGGTTAGGATCCTCTAGTGCCTAGACGGATGGATGATTACCAGTGGCTAACCACAATAGTGTTTTTGTCTAATTCATGAATTTGACCTCCTAAAATTTTAATTGTTACATTGCAGGTCTACTCCAAGTCAAGAGACTGCAAATGTCATTAATTCTACAAGTGAAAAGTTTTTTTTATGTTGCATACTTGACATGGGGCGAGATTTCACAATCATTCATGAGACAAATCTTTAATGATTTTAAGATATATATATATGAATTTATTGTTTAAATTTAAACTAAACATATTGTGATTCATTCCTGATGTAAAATATTCTAAAAAAAATATAGGAAAGTGTGTATGCCTCCCCTTTCATTATAAGAAGATCACAATTAACTTTGAGAAAAGAGTGTGTCATAGAATATCAAACTTATTTTAGAATGATCTCATAAAAAATAGAATTCTCAAGTGGTGTAAGCCAAATATTTGAATAGATATATGCCGACATTGGAGTAATCATAAGTTGTAAAAGATGAGGAACATGGATATGGTTAAGCTTTATTCTCACCCTTGTTGTTTGTATATTTTTATATACAAGTCTCTGGGTACGTGTGTTGCACTTGTATCCAAGCAAGGGCTTATTCATTGTTAGGTTTCCTACACTTCCAATATTGAGCATAAATTTGTGTACAAAATCACTAAATTGCAACAAATAGTAAAAAATAAACCATGAGTCATTTAGTACAAAATTGAACACAAAATATGATTTACAGACATTAATAATAGAATCAACAGCGAGAAAAACATATTCAATAAAACGACGGCAGAACTAAGATTTACACTAAAAGGGATTCAAAATATGAAGAACTAAACACACAAAAGTTTAACATCTACTATATATACATAAAAAACTATTTAAACCATATGTATAAATAGTGTAATGTTTCGTCGAACAGGGTTTGAATGAACCCTCTCGGCCTTACCTGATTCCCCCGATAAAACAAATAGGTCAAGAATGATCTTCATCTCATATCATTTTCGATAAGATAGTGCTTTGTAATAACAATAAATACAAGTGAATAAATTGATTTCCTGATCAGGATCTTTGTGTAGCCCATAAAATTATTGTGCCAGGTAACTTTTACAAATTTCTATGACTTCATTGCATTATACGTTAGCTTCTAAATAACTATAGTAAATGACTGTTAAAATTCATTTTATACTGCAGCATATGAATCTGATATATAATTATACATGAAAGGTATCTTTTCAAATTAGTTATCCTTTTTTTAATTAATTAAGGAAATCAATGCATAGATTTTGAAAGAATACAGTATGTCTGCATTTTAATCTAGTCCATATTATTGAACCATACAAAGTAACCTTTTAAATTCTTAACCTTTTAAGAGTAACTGAAAAAATTAATGCATTCCTTTTTAAAAGAATGAATTATATTAATACACCTTCTCACTTTTAATATTCGGTATAACATAAAATCATTAAATACTTTATATTTAATAAATTAAATATTTTATAGTATTATGATTGAATGTAGGGTAAAATGGTAATCCAACTTTGCACTTTGGAGCTTCCCACTTTTAGTAATATATGATACAAGTTCAAGAACCACACTAGTCCCTTTTTGTCCTAGTTTGAGACACTCAATATTTCCAATGTTGGTGAGCAACGTACACTAATCGCAGTGGAGCCTTTAGTCTTTGAGTTTTATATTTTAGGAATTTTTTGTTATGTTTCTAGACTTTTTTTATTTTATTTGAATAAGATAGGTCTTCACTTAGATAGATCTTCACTGGATTTTCTTCTCGGGTTTTAAAGAAGTATTTTTGTGACTTTCAGTAGTAGCATTATTCGAAGTAATTAAATTTACCTTCGATGTGATGTTGTTCTCTTCTATTTGTAAAAGTGCATCTTGGCCCCTTGCTTCTTCTTTCATGCGGATTTTCATTATCAAAGTTTCAAAAGAGGTTTCCTTTTGTTTGTGGTGTATAGTTTTTTGAAATTTCTTCCAAGAAGGTGGAAGTTTATCCACTATGCCACAAACAATTAGGTTATCTCCAACATTAACCTCTTCGGACCTTAGCTCTCCAACAATCATGATGAAGTCTTGAGCTTGATCTACCACAGATTTGTTGTCCACCATTTGAAAATGAAAAAATCTATTAGCTGCATATCTTTTCGCCTCAACCTCTTTGGTATCATACTTACTTGCAACGCCTTCCAAATTTTCTTTGCACTAAAGTAAGTTCTATCATAATAATCATAAAAATTATCTAATAGACAATTAAGAAGATAATACCGACACTTATAGGAATCACCATCGTACTTTTCCACTTTCTCTAGATAAGAAATAGTTTCATCATCATTTATAGTGGTGATGTCTTCTTTATTTGAATTCTTCTCGGTTAAGACATAAGAAACATTGAGAAGACTTAAGTAGAAAAGTTATTTATCCTTCCATCTATTGAAATAATTACCATTGAACTGAAATGGCTTGTTAAGATCTCCCATCTTGACATCCGCGGTTTTTTCAATTGTAGCCATCTTTAATCTCCTTAAAATTGTTAGTGAAAAAACTTACTAGATAACAAAAAAAAAAACAAAAACAAGATTGCAATTGAAAATAAAAAAATGAAGAAAATAAATCTCTTTAAGGCTGAAACACGGATATCTCGCTCTCTTTAAGGAGATTCAAGCACACTGCAACAAATGTTTTTACCGGTCCAGCAGTAGTCCTCTTTGACTTGTCCCCTCTAGGATACAACAACCTTCACAAATTATAACTCAACAACTGTGGAAAAGAGTTGAGTCCAAAGCTACACAAAAAAGAACACCTCCCTTCAACTAATAAGAACTCTCTTATAGACTAACACTTTCACTTTATGTTTTTCTTTTGTGTATTGTGCGTACCAAATCAAATGAAGACCACCACTATTTCTACTACAAGAAGTCTTTCCAGTAATGAGTAGGAAGATAATGGTGTAGTAAATGATAAAGATAATGGTTATTGGAGTTACATATTTACAAGGATAACGGAGGATAAAGAATGAAATAAGGGTAAAGAATAACAAATGCACCAACTTTCAAATGTTACATTTTGACCATTGCAACATTTATCTGAAAGTGAAGTGCATTATGCATATGGTCATTAAGTGACCATTCGGTAATACGGACAAATGCACAAATGCAATGCACTACAATTGTCATAACCTCAATTTCATATAGCCTTTAACATAATAATATGAAACAATTTAATAATAAATATATATTAAAATGCTCAAAAGACCAATAATTCTCACTCATTTTAATATTAGACAAGAGAACATATCAGTTGAAGGAAGACTACTATGCATAATGAAGGTGTGCTCTGCATTAAACCTCCACTTAGTGAAACAATAACTTTTACTCCAAAGTCGTACTGATCTCAGACTTGAACTATGGCTTCTTAAGGAAAATAAAATATCATTGCTCACACATAATAATTAAGGTGTTGAGATAAACTTTAAAGCCAACACGTTATATCCATGTTCTATCCCGGCTTCGTAAGTGCATTTGAGAATAATCCAATTCTCATAGTAAGCGACATACTTCCACACATCACATAGGTGAAATCTGTCGAGAGAGATGTTGTAAGTTTAACACTCCACACAAACGGGCTACAGACATTCATTAAGAGCTTTATCAACTCAACCTTCACAAACTACAGGAAATAATGCACCCACATCGTAGGGAGGGAATAAAAAGATAGTGCATTTTCAGACAAGTCATCATATGATTAATTTTTACCTTTGAACTTGGTTATAGGATCTCTAGTCCCCAGGTTGGGTTTTCTCATATAGAACTCAAGAATTTGTAGACTTCAATCCGAACCCCCTCGATGTGCTCCTAACCTTTTCTCTTGTTAAGGCCTTCGTAAGAGGATCTGCAAGATTATCACAAGATTTGAAATAATCAACATCAATGAAACCATTTGTCAAATACGATCTTACATAACTATGTTTTCTCTTTATAGGTCTGGATTTACCGTTGTAATTATGATTTTGAACTGTACCAATTGCAGTGGTGCTATCACAATGAATTAAAATATGAGGAATTGATTTTTCAAAATGAGGAATTTAAAACAACAAATCTCTTAACCAATTCGCTTCCTCACTAGCTGAAGCTAAAGCAATTAATTCAGCCTCCGTGGTAGAGTTAGAAATTATAGTTTGATTTTTTGATCTCCAACAAACAGCAGAACCACCTAAATTAAAGACATAAACAATGGTAGAACAAGAATTACCTGACAAAGTGTTCCAATCTACATCACAAAAGCTTTCAAGTACAGCTGAATATTTTTTACAGAACAAAACACAATTTTTTGTTCCAATTAAATATATCATAACCCTTGTTATAGCATGCCAATAATGTTCATTACTTGGCTTGCTTGTAAACCTGCCAAGTACTCCTACTGCATATGCAATATCAGGCCTACTACAATCAGTCACATATCTCAACCATTTGATTATACTAGCATATTCCTTTTGATTTATTGCATCATTTTCACTTTCAACAGGAAATAAGTGAAAACTTGAATCAAAAGGAGTAGCAACATGCTTGCAATCATGAAAGTTATGTTTTTTTTAAAAATTTTCTCAACATAATGTGACTGGTCAAAGAAAATCCCCTCACATGTTCTTGTATTTATTCCAAAAATAAAATTTGCCTTACGAAGATCTTTCATATCAAAATGGCTTCTAAGAAAATTTTTAGCTTCATCAATAACATTCAGGTTAGAGCCAAAGATCAACAAATCATCAACGTATGGGAAAATGATCACATGTGAATTATTCCAAGACTTATGATGTATGCACTTATCACACTCATTTGTTTAAAACCATTTTCAATCATGCAGGAGTCGAACTTTTCATGCCATTGCTTTGGTGCATGTCTCAAGCCATATAGGGATTTAGTAAGTTTACATACTTTGCTTTCTTGGTATGCTTTAACAAAACACTCGGGTTGGTCCATAAAAAATTCTTCATTTAGGTCTCCATTTAGAAAAACAGTTTTTACATCCATTTGATGAGCAAATAAAAATTGCAGCTATAGCAACTAAAAATCTAATGGATGTAATTCTTGTTACTGGAGAAAAAAGTATCAAAAAATTCTAGGCCTTCTAGTTGTTTAAAACCTTTTGCAACTTGTCTAGCCTTATATTTATCAATAGATCCATCCGGTTTCAACTTTTTCCGTAAGACCCATTTACAACCAATTGTTTTACAATCCGGTGATAAATCAACTAACTTTCAAGTTTTATTAGAAATTAGAGATTTTATTTCATCATTTACAACCTTTTTTAAAAAAATTAAGTCATGTGAAGATAATGCTTCTTTCAAAGTTAGAGGGTCATCTTCAGCATTAAACACATAAAAATCTGGACAAAAATCTTTTTCTACTCTAGCACTTTTACTTCTTCTTAAGTCATTAACTTATCTATTTTTCAAAGTAGAAGTAGAAGAACTAGGTAGTGACAAAATATTTTGTTCAATTCTTTGACCCCTACTATTTTTAGTATCAAAAGTAAATTTATTTTCATGAAAAATAGCATCACCAGATTCTATCACAATATTATCTACAAGATTAAAAAATCTATAAGTTGTACTATTTGAAGCATAACAAACAAAAGCACAAGTAGTAACTTTCTTACCCAACTTTGTAATCTTGGGATCCATTAGCCTCATAAAGGCTAGACAATCCCAATCTCTTAGATATCTCAAACTTTGATTATAACTTTTCCACAATTCAAAAGGTGTTAGTTTTGACTTTTTTGAGGCACACGATTTAACACATAACAAGCAAAGCATGACATTAGTCAATTCAACCAAAGTTCTATTTTTCCTTTCTGCTACTCCATTAGATGAAGGAATGTAAGGAGGAGTAGTTTCATAAATTATTCCCAACGATCTAACAGAAGAATTAAACTCATTTGATTCATATTCACGGCTTCTATCACTTCTATTTTTTTATTTTTCTTCCAAACTGATTTTCAACTTCATGGAGATAAGTTTTAAAATTTTCAAAAGCATCACTTTTATTTCTCATCAAGTAAACATATGTAAACTTAGAAAAATCATTAATGAAAGTGATAAAATATTTATTACCTCCACGAGTTAGAATTCCACCAAGTTCACAAATATTAGTATGAACTAATTCTAACAAATCAGTTTTTCTTTCAACTTGAAAAAGATGACTTTTAGTGATCTTGACTTTACTACAAGCCTCACACTTTTCAAAATTCTTTTTAACCATTAGTATTAATCCTATACTACTCATGATTCCAACATAACGATCATTAATATGACACAAACAAGCATGCCAAAAATTAGTAGAAGAAAGCATATAAATATAAGTAGAAGTTTTATTCATTTCAACATTCAACTTAAAAATTCCATCATATGATTACCCCTTCCCCACAAAAATACCTTTCTTCACTATTACATATTGATCAATTCAATAATCTTTTTAAAACCTGCTTTATTAAGAAGAAATCTAGACATCAAATTTTTTCTCATAGAAAGGGTATAAAATACATCTTTCAATGTTAATATCCTTCACAAAGTAAAACACAATTTAACATCTCCCTTTCCAAGCATTTGAATAGTGTGAGAATCACAAAGCAATATGATTTTGGGCTCCTCAAAATGAGTATATTTATTAAACCAGTCTTTGTCATAACAGACACGACGGTTTGCACCAAAATAAATCCATTATCCATCAACATTCTCAACCATGTTAATGTCGGTAATCACCGCCACAAAAGGTTTATTGGTAACGTTTGCCTGAGGGTTGGGACCACGTTTCCGAAATCTGCAAAATCAAGCAATATGCCCACTCATGCCACAAATAAAGCATGGTCCCTTTTTTTTGAACTTGTTGATTTTGTGCTTGGTGATTTTCTCCATTATTTTTCATGGGAGGTCTACCATTATTTTTCTTGAATTTTTTCTTCTCAGGTTTAAAAGAAGTATTTTTGTGACTTTCAGTAGTAGCATTATTCGAAGTAATTAAATTTACCTTCTATCTGATGTTGTTCTATTTTGTTTGTAAAAAGTGCATCTTGGCCCCTTGCTTCTTCTTCCATGCGGATTTTCATTATCAAAGTTTCAAGAGAAGTTTCCTTTTGTTTGTGGCGCATAGTTTTTTGAAATTCCTTCCAAGAAGGTAGAAGTTTATCCACTATGCCAGAAACAATAAGGTTATCCCCAATTTTAACCTCTACGGACCTAAGCTCTCCAACAATCATGATGAAGTCTTGAGCTTGATCTACCACAGATTTGTTGGTCACGATTTGAAAATGAAAAAATCTATTAGCTGCATATTTTTTCGCCCCAACCTCTTCGGTATCATACTGACTCTTCAATGCCTTCCAAATTTTCTTTGCACTAAAGTAAGTTCTATCATGATAATCATAAAAATTATCTAATAGACAATTAAGAAGATAATACCGACACTTATAGGAATCACCATCGTACTTTTCCACTTTCTCTAGATGAGAAATAGTTTCATCATCATTCATAGTGGTGATGTCTTCTTTATTTGGATTCTTCTCGGTTAATACATAAGAAACATTGAGAAGACTTAAGTAGAAAAGTACTTTACCCTTCCATCTCTTGAAATAATTACCATTGACCGAAATGGCTTGTTAAGATCTCCCATCTTGACATCCGCGATTTTTTCAATTGTAGCCATCTTGAATCTCCTTAAAATTGTTAGTGAAAAAACTTACTAAATAACAAAAAAAATACAAGATTGCAATTGAAAATAAAAAAATGAAGAAAATAAATCTCTTTAAGGTTGAAGCGCGGATATCTCGCTATTTTTAAGGAGATTCAAGCCTACTGCAGCAAATATTTTTACCGGTCCAGCAGTAGTTTTTCTTTGACTTGTCCCCTCCAGGATACAACAACCTTCACAAATTATAACTCAACAACTCTGGACAAGAGTTGAGTCCAAAGCGCCACAAAAAAAGAACACCTCCCTTCAACTAATAAGAACTCTCTTTTAGACTAACACTTTCACTCTATGTTTTATCTCTTGTGTATTGTGCGTACCAAATCAAATGAAGACCACCACTATTTATACTACAAGAAGTCTTTCCAGCAATGAGTAGGAAAATAATGGTATAGTAAATGATAAAGATAATGATTTTTAGAGTTACATATGTTACAAAGATAACGGAGGACTAAAGAATGAAATAAGGGTAAAGAATAACAAATGCACCAACTTTCAAATGTTACATTTTGACCATTGCAACATTTATCAGAAAGTAAAGTGCATTATGCATATGGTCATTAAGTGACCGTTCAGTAATAGGGACAAATGCACATATGCAATGCACTACAACGGTCATAACCTCAATTACATATAGCCTTTTAACATAATAATATGAAACAATTTAATAATAAATATATATTAAAATGCTCAAAAGACCAACAAATACAAAATAAGAAAACATGTTTTACTTGTTACTCTTTTTTAGTTGTCTTAGCTAAAATCACAAATTAACTATTTATAGAGATAAAATATTTGAGAGCTCAAAATCTTTGCACAAAATGACATTCACTGACTAGTGATTAAAATAAAGGCTATTGACTTAATTACCAAATATTCCTTTAAAATATGTGCACAATCAATTTGAAAAATGATCTAAAGGCAATTAATTCATTGTCATATTAAACCAAATAATTGTTTCAAATATTCTTAATAAATAAAATACCATTAAGGCTAATATAATATGGTGCAATAATGTATAATTAATTCTTTTGATCAACTTTAATTTAATAGTATATATAAAGAATCCCCCGTAGTATAAGAAGGATATTTTATTAATACTCCCCCGTAGGGAATACAAATTGAGAGCTGATCCTTGCACAAAATGACATTCAATGAGTAGTAATTAAAAGAAAGGTTATTAATCCAATTACCAAATATTCCTTCAAATTTGTTTACAATAAATTTGATAAATGTAAGAAAGACAATTAATTCACTGTCATATTAAACGAAATAACTGATTGAGAAGTTCTTAATAGAATACTATTAAGTCTAATATAATATGGGACAACAAGATAGAATTAATTCTCTTGACCAACTTTGATAATTGATATAAAGAATCTTAAAGAGTAGTCTTATACTTTTTAATATAATAAAGATATTTTATCTATATTTCCCATATATCTTAAAGGATCTTAAAAGTATATTAATGAATATTATATAAAAAATATAAGTACAGTTTATTTTTTTAAAAAAATGTGTAGAGTCTGGTTTCTTGACTGTTAATCATACCTTGAAAAAATAAGACTAAACAAATTGAACAAATGGTGAAGTGTAGAACGTTGATGAACAAAATTTTTTTTTGTAAGATCTGAGTTTTATTCTTTCAGATTATAGATGCACAATCTTTGACGGTATCACGATTTTACATGAAGAGATCATGTGAGTCTCCCGGTATTCATGAGTGCTTTATAAAAGTATCACAATTTTATAGAAGTGGCCCAAATTCACACTCACATAGGTCCATCCATCAAGTGTATTATGAGGTGCGACACCACTTTTAAAGGATATGATAATGGATTAAGAGTTGAGAATTCAACCTCACTTTCATTGCACACTTTCACTAAATGGTTACCATAATAGATCATAGATTAAAGGATATTGAAAAAAGTATATTTAGTAAAAATTCTTCTTGTTATTCATGATCTACAAAGGAAAGATTTAACATATGTTCCACACTCTATATTCACCAAGGCATTATCAATTTAACCTTTGAGAAGATAAGGTATAAAATTGGAATGCATCATCTTAGGATTGTTAGTGATGTTTAACTTAGGAGGAGTATTGATATGCACTGCAATCTTTTTTCCTTAACCAAGGTTTTCTTCTACTGGTTTTCATGGTAAGTTATTTAATGAGGCAACTATTAGTGGTATTATAAAATGTGTGTACTTCTTTTTTCTTCACTTAGATATTTTTTACATTGGATTTTCTTAGTAAGGTTTTAACGAAGCACACTATCTATTATGACATGAACATCCAAGAGGAAGTGTTGTAAAACTATGTGGATGACTATATTACCATTCATTGGACCTAACTATTATATGCATGTAACGAGACCAACACACTATATGATATTTGTATGGCCAAGTAACTTGAATTCATGAGGCTTATAAATAGCCTATTAGTTATTAATCCTAAGTATGTGAAATAACACAAAACATTAAAGGGAAAGTTAATTACTAGTAACTGCTACTCTTTCTTCTTATCATTTTACTATACTACTCATGCTTTATTTTATAATAATTTGTTCTATTACATTATATTTGTAGACAAAGGACGTGATCAAATGAAATGACTATTCCAATATGTAGTTTAGAGATGTCGTGGATCTTGTCCCCGCATCCTTCTTTAATAATTCCTATTTCATAGATATAATAAGTCGACGAGTCTCTCAATTCTTTCTTACCTTTAAAAATGTTATGCAAAATATTATAATTATTGCAATGAGTACTTTCAAATACTTGAGTTGAGTTTTATTTTCAGACCAAATTCTTTTTTAAAGCCTATTTTTGCTTGAGTGAGTCTTCGCTAACTAGTCACTCAGGCCAAGGGTTCGCTTGGGGATCAGAGAAGGTTCTCAAGTGTCGTCCATCAAGGGTGTAAGCTCGAAGCGTGACCCCCCCCCCCCTATAATTTTTAATGTTTGATTTTTTTTAAAAATTCAATTTTAAATTTTTATTTAGTAACCACACCCGACCCTATATCTCATTCCCCTGACCCCTTATCATACCTCCCTCCCCCCCACCCCAAAAAAAAAATAATAAAAATAAAGTGTGTTTTTGTAAAATATTATCATATTTTAAAATTTGAAATTTTTACCCACCCTATGTAACACCCTGGGCGAGACTGACACTCGAGAACCATTGCTAGCCCCAAGCGAGCCCTTGACCTAGCTTATTTACTCAGCGAAAGGCATAGACATAAGAAACATTACTCATGCAATAACCTATGTATAATAACTTAGCTAAAATAGCAACTCATGTCTTAAATGTATAGAATTGAAATGAATAAGACTAAAGAACTATAAATATGTCTATGAAGCATCTAAAAAGAGAGGGGTGTCTGGAAAAAACTCTCTATCATCCTAATAAATTAAAACTAGAAATCAATGTTAAAGGGATCCCTCTCGAGAGCAATAAGGCTCACCAAATTACTCAGAGTGCTTAACCTGACCACAAAGCTCTAGTTGTTGATCCTGGTTGTTTGTATCTGCATCATAAGGCGATGTAGGCTAACTAGTATCACTATATTAAATGTATGAGTATGCAAGCTGAAGTGTTAAACATAACATAGGCTTGAAAAGAATATGAAACAAACACTTACCTTGGCTTTAGTCAACTCATGGATAACCAACTCAATATAAAACAATAAAACAAATGCAATATATAAAATGTGCTTAAACAATATAGTTCGTTGAAGAAAATGCGATAACAAACTCAACTTTACTCATATTGTAAAGTAATATACTTTCTGTGGGAGTTTCTCTAACCGAAAACCACCGCAATTTGACTAAGTGGGGATATAACGACTTGCTCACACTGCCAAAACTGTCTTATACTTTGCCTTTATATATATAAGAAGCCTTAACAAAGTGGATCTACTAGTTTATGTTAAAAAACACTTAAGAAGTCATCTAAAAATTCTGGTCCTTTAATATCCATGATGACTACATTATTTATGGAAACTTGAGTTGATGTGAACTCACACCTCATATTGGTTCTCAATGATACTCCAAAAAATATACTTGATCATATGTTTTTAAAACTTCTTTCTTTGAAAATTGAGATAATTACTCAGAACGTAGCTTAACTGCTCTTTTGAAATAAATATTCCCTTTTCTTACTGAGATGTGAAAATATATTAATATATTAGGGACTCTCACGATCAAGGAGCACCCCTAAAACTAACATGGTGTACTTGACCTCTCGGAGGTCTTATACAAGCACATAGTAATTGTTCATCGCATTGTCATAGGAAATCTAGCGGAAAATTTAAAACCTTTCATAGCACATCATATGCTAGAATCATCACTTCAAATATATAAAATATCATAATTCATAGTTACACTCTAAGTCTTCTTTGTCAACATAGACTCAAAATCAATAGAGTAAAATAGGGACACAACCCTTAACAACATAAAATAATAATCTATGTATACATAAAATTGAATAATAACTTGACATAGGAAATCCATGAAACATAAGGATCCCTTTCTTGAGCTTCAGAAACATGTATCAAGCCCTTAACCTTAAGAGTCATTCTCTAGTCATCCATCATTTACACTTTTTCTAAAAATATGAAGAAGAATGGTGTTAGTACAAGAATGCACTAAGTATGGAAACCATGCAAAAACATGTATTTAAAGAAGACATTTATTTAGAAACCATGCATGATGTCTTTATGTAAAACTTCATGAACATTGACACAACAACCACAACATAGCTCACATACTTCATATAGGCATAGACACTATTCATGAAAACACCCAAAGCCACATATTACATTTATGGCCCACCAATCCATTTGATAACATTATCTTCTTTTACCCTAACTTCTTTACCCCAAGTAACCCTTTAGTAACACTTGGTGCAATGCATGAATAGTGTCTCATTCAACCTTCCACACTCAGGAATCACCTTAAGGTCACTAAGGTGGACATACATAAAACCTTCATTTAACTCAAACATATAATTTCATATAAGCCTAGCATATCATGAAACACATACTTCACATATGAACCAATATACTTCATGAACCACATATATAAGACTCATTTCAAGACAACATACATGTCAAGACTACAGATACCATCAAAATGAGGTACTAGTCAACAATAGAATATTTGAAATTTATTTCATTAAGACATCATAAGACTACTTATAATCCCAATCTAAGCGTACTAGTGCAATGTACATGTGAATCCCCATAACTACACACATACTAATTAAACTCAGAAAGAGACCGCAAGTATCAACATTTACTTCATACATCAACATGACAACTTTAGTCGACTACATGCATATCAAGTAAGACCTTCATCATATAAGCAAAAGAGGACTAACATCATGCATATTATCATACAAGTAGATCAATGTAATCGTGTCATGCATAAGAGATACTTATACATATGCATACACATATAGGACTCCTCCTAGAACTCCCTTCAAAAGCTACTTGTGCAATGTATAGGCAAAGTCCCATACCCTCACCTACACTAAGAAACTTCCCTTAGGTGATCCTAGTAAGGATTCCTTACTTTTCTTCCATTGTCCATTTTTTTACGGAAACACTAGACTTAACCGACATTAAGTCCATGTGAGATAAACCTGGAATCTGGTGTCATGGAACCCCAAACAGAATGAAGGTGCTCTACTTGCAAAGGTAGAACTTTAATTTCATGCTAGCATCTAGGTAGATCCCCTTGCTAGGTCCTATGGTGGAAATATAGTTAAGGAACTAGCACATGTAGACTGAAACCCTCTTTATGCCATTTGGCATTGTAGTTTCCACCTCATGAGGAGATTTTGTGAAGATTTCTTCCTCTTTGGGAAGGTTCACACTCATTTGTCAAGTTCACTTGGTGCTAAGCTAAGTTCCCTTTTTGAAAAGCCTTGTTTAACATTACTTTAAAAAAAATAGGCTTTAGGAGATTAATTTCTCATATGCATAGCTCATAGGTTATTGATGAGAATGTCCTTTCATCAACCTAACTCATGTGAGAATATCCTTTCACATGGACATAACATAGTCTAGTTTGAGTACAATTGATAACTCCTTTCAAAGAACCCTACTTTACTAGATTATCATAACATCCTTCATTCATGAATTCATGTGTGTGTATGTGTACATATACGAGGAAACCTTTCACATCTACACATTTAGACACTACAAATATTCATACATCATCATATCATATACTTGATATTATAACATATACTTTCATGTTCATAGCTTAATAATGCATTCATATTCGTGTACATAAGGAAATCACCATAGGAACTATCCTATCAAGGTACATATATGCAATGTATAGGTGTAACGACCTATTAGTCATTTTGAGCAGTAGAGTTTATTTCTGGTAATTACAGTCTGAGTAGACGGAACCCACGATGGACCGTCATGGGCACGACGGACCGTCGAGGGGGTCTCGTTCCAAAACACTTAGAATTCTGAAAAATTGGGTACTGAGAACAACTCTCTGAACTTCGCGACGACATGGCAGGACGGACCGTCGTGGGCACGACGGACCCGTCACAGACTGCGTAACCCTGACTGGGTCGGAATTCTGTTAAATATTTTAAGGGGTGTTTTGGACTATTCCTGCTTATAATTATAAAGTTAGTGGTTTAATGGTAATAATTTAATTACTTGGGGGTTAAAAGAGAGAACCTTGAAACAAGTAGTGGGGTATTTTATCATCTTTTATACTTAATTATATGCTAATTAGGGTAAAAGAAAGAGGGTTTGAATAAGAAAAAGAGAAAGAACAGAGGAAAAGAGAGGATCGATCGATCGAGAGAGGAACGAAGAGGACAACAGAGCTTTAGGGAATTAGCTTGTTTGATCGCAATTTTTCGGCGGAGGTAGGTTATGGTTTATGCTATTCGTAGTAAACTCTTAATAGCGAATGATATGTATTGGATAGTACTGTAAACCCTTCTATATGCTTAAGTGTATGCTACATGAATGTGATTATATAACTGTGATAAAATAAGCATGATGAAGCTATTCAATCTTAAATCTTGAAAAGCCCTAATCTACTTTGTTAATGATGATGCCTTGGCATAAAAGAAGGCTTGATGAACGAAAGTAGTGAGATTAAGGGGATCGGGTGTCACGAACCGACACGTAGTATTTGGGGATCGGGTGTCACGAACCGACACGTAGTATTGATGGATCGGGTGTCACGAACCGACACGTAGTATTAGGGGGATGGGGTGTCACGAACCGACACGTAGTATTAGGGGATCGGGTGTCACGAACCAACACGTAGTATATGAGGATCAGGTGTCATGAACCGACACGTAGTATTAGGGGATCGGAGTGTCACATTCCGACACAAGAGGAACAAAGAGAATGAATCTTGAATTATCTTAAAATACTCAAATATAATGAACCTAATTCCCAAATGAGTATGATGGGGAGGCGTGAGTCCTCATTGATGTGCTTGGTGTTGTGACCAAGGGTTATGGTAATTGTAAATGCCGCATGTTGAGTATTGTAGTTGATTTTATGATATTATCTGATATATACTGTTTTCTATTTTGAGTTGGCCGATGATATCTACTCAGTACTTGTGTTTGTACTGACCCCTACTTGTATGTTTCTTCCTTTGTTATTTGTGGAGTACAGCAAACGTACCGTCATCTTCAACTCAATCGCAACTCTAGCCAGTCTTCATTACACTGGATTTCAGGGTGAGCTAACGCTTCTAGCTTGGACTGGATCTTCTTCTTCATGTCTTGATGCCTTGAAGTTCCGGCATGGACTAGCTTTTTATTTATTCTAAGCTTTCTAGATACTTTTGGAATTAGTAATTTGAGGATAGATGTTCTTGTGATGATGACTTCCAGATTTCGGGGATAATAAGTATTGAGTTTTTAGAAGTATTTAATCGATTTTCATTAATGAGTTTAAGTCTTCCGCATTATATTCTGTTATTTATGGTTGAAATGTGGGGTTTAGATTGGTTTGTTCGCTCACATAGTAGGATAAGTGTGGGTGCCACTCGCGACCCGTTTTGGGTCGTGACAAACTTGGTATCATAGCATTGGGTTCGTTGGTCTCAACACACAAGGATGGGTCTAGTAGAGTCTTAAGGAACGGTAGGGGGACGCCTTTACTTTTCTTTGAGAGGCTATAAGACTTTAGGAAAATTCCATTCTTTCTTTCTTTCGTGCTATTACTTGGATCCAATTGGTATCTAGGTGATACAAATTGGTATCTGACCATCTTCACTCTATTTTGCAGATGGTTAGAACTAGAGCAACAACTACGCCAACACCAGCACCGGCAGGACAAGGTGCGTCTGAACCAGCCACTGGGGCTGTAGCTCGAAGAGGAGTAGTGAAAAGGGGTCGTTGAAGGACGTCCTCTAGAGGAAGAGGACAAGAACCTGACCCATCTAGTACTAGGGCGGTGACTCCTCCACCGACTGAGGAAGTATTAAGAGGGGGTGAGGAAGGGGAAAGTGAGCAAGTGCAGAATGAGGAATTACCACCCCAACCTACCCCAGAGATGATTAATCAGGTTCTTGCTTATCTTTGCGGGTTAACTGATCAAGGACAGATACCTCCAGTGTTTTCTGCACCAGCACCTCAGGTTCCGGAAGTACGACAGGCCGCTGCTGAGGCTCCCCGCATGGATGCCTCATTGGAAATAGGCACGTTTCCTCGTTTGACTACAGGGCCTATAATGACAAGCGATCAGCATGAACTTTTCAGTAAGTTCTTGAAATTGAAACCTCCAGTCTTCAAGGGTGCTGAATCTAAGGATGCCTACGATTTTCTGGTTGACTATCATGAGTTACTACATAAAATGGGCATAGTGGAACGATTTGGCGTTGAGTTTGTAACCTATCAGTTCCAGGGAAATGCCAAAATGTGGTGGCAGTCACATGTTAAGTGTCAACCCGCATAGGCACCACCTATGACTTGGGCGTCATTCTCTAGCTTATTTATGGAGAAGTATATCCCCCGGACCTTGAGGGTTAGGAGGAGAGATGAGTTCTTGAGTCTAGAGTAAGGTAGGATGTCGGTCACTGCGTATAAGGCTATGTTTTGTGATTATCCAGATATGCCACCCAGTTATGTTTCAGTCCACAAGAGCGGATTCGCCGTTTTGTGAAGGGGTTGAGGTCAGAGTTGCGGATTTCAACCTTACAGGTAGCGGCTACAGCAAAATCCTTTCAGGAAGTGGTAGACTTCGTGATAGAGGTGGAGGGAGTGAAGCCAGATAACTTCACCATGGCATCAACATCAAAAAGGTTTCATAAGGGAGGTGAGTTTAATGGTTCTTACTCTAGAGGGCAGAGTTCAGGAGGGTATCCAGCCCGCCCTATTCAGTCTTCACTATAGACTGTAGCCGGGGGTCCACCGCAGACCGGTCAATACTTCTCTGAGTTTGGAGGTTATTCCCAGAATCCGTCGTTCTCACAGAGACCTATGCTTGAATCCAGAGAATGTAATGGATGTGGAGAGACTGGACAGATTAGGAGGAATTGTCCAAAACCGAGTTATAGACCCCCAACAATCAGAGGTAGAGGTGGTCATGACAGAGGCCTCTACTCTGGAGGACGTGGTGGCCGAGGTAATGGTGGTCACCAAAACGGTCGGGGTGACGGGCAAACTGGAAATACTGCAGCGCAACATTGTAGGGGCAGCGGACAGACCGGTGATAGGGCCCATTGTTACGCTTTCCCTGGGCGGTCGGAAGCGGAGACATCAGATGCTGTTATCACAGGTAATCTTTTGGTTTGTGATTGCATGGCTTTTGTATTATTTGATCCTAGATCCACATTTTCATATGTATCTTTCTCATTTTCTACTGGTCTTAATTTACATTGTGAATTACTTGGCATGCCTATTCGTGTTTCTACTCCGGTGGGTGAGTCTGTGATAGTCGAAAAGGTGTATAGGTCTTGTCTTGTAACTTTTATGGGAACCAACACTCATGTAGACTTGGTTATCTTAGAAATGGTTGATTTCGATGTAATTCTGGGTATGACTTGGCTTTCTCAAAACTTTGCAATCTTAGATTGTAATGCCAAAACTGTGACATTGGCCAAGCCTGGGACAGATCCGTTAGTGTGGGAGGGTGACTACACTTCCACTCCAGTTCGTATCATCTCCTTCCTTCATGCTAAGAGAATGGTTTGAAAGGGTTGTTTAGCCTTCTTGGCACACCTCAGGGATGATACTACCCAAGTACCTTCAATTGAGTAGGTTTCAATAGTCTGTGAGTTTCTGGATGTGTTTCCTGCAGACCTTCGTGGTATGCCACCGGATAGGGATATTGATTTCTGTATTGATCTAGAGCCGGACACTCGCCCCATTTCCATACCCCCTTATAAGATGTCTCCCGCTGAGTTAAGGGAGTTAAAGGCCCAACTTCAAGAGTTGTTAGGGAAAGGCTTTATTAGACCAAGTGTGTCTCCTTGGGGTACTCCTATTTTGTTTGTGAAGAAGAAGGATGGAAGTTTTCGGATGTGCATAGACTACCGGCAGTTGAACAAGGTAACTATTAAGAACAAATATCCCATTCCTCGCATCGATGACTTGTTCGATCAGTTACAAGGTGCTTGTATCTTCTCTAAGATTTACTTGAGATCCGGTGATCATCAATTGAAAATACGGGCAACAGATGTGCCAAAGACTGTTTTTCGGACCAGGTATGGGCATTATGAGTTCTTAGTAATGTCTTTTGGGCTTACGAATGCCCCTGCTGCTTTCATGAGCTTGATGAACGGGATTTTCAAGCCATATCTGGACCTCTTTGTCAATGTATTCATTGATGACATACTGGTATACTCGAAGAGCAAGAAATAACATGAGGAGCAGTTGAGAATGGTATTGGAAATGTTGAGGGAGAAAAAGCTTTATGCCAAATTCTCTAAGTGTGAGTTTTGGCTAGATTCAGTGTCCTTTTTGGGGCACGTGATTTCTAAGGATGGAGTGATGGTGGATCCTTCTAAGATTGAAACAGTGACAAATTGGGTTAGACCTACTAATGTGTCAGAAATAAGGAACTTTGTTGGTTTAGCCAGCTACTACCGTCGATTTGTCAAGTGATTCTCTTCTATTGCTTCCCAATTGACGAACTTGACTAAGCAGAATGTTCCATTTGTATGGTCGGATGAATGTGAAGAAAGCTTTCAGAAACTCAAGACCTTGCTGAGTACCACACCTATCCTTACCTTGCCAGTAGAGGGTAAGAACTTCATTGTTTATTGTGATGCATCCTACTCTGGTTTGGGTGCAGTGCTAATGCAAGAGAAGAATGTAATTGCTTATGCTTCGAGGCAATTAAAGGTGCATGAACGTAATTATCCGACTCATGATTTGGAGTTAGCGGCAGTAGTGTTTGCATTAAAGCAATGGAGACATTATCTATATGGGGTCAAGTGTGAAGTCTATACGGATCATTGTAGTCTACAATATGTATTTACTCAGAAAGATTTGAATTTGAGACAGAGAAGGTGGATGGAACTATTGAAGGATTATGATGTTACCATCTTGTATCACCCAGGAAAGGCTAATGTTGTGGCAGACACCTTAAGTAGAAAAGCAGGGAGCATGGGTAGTTTAGCCCACTTACAAGTTTCTAGACGCCCATTGGCTAGAGAGGTTCAGACTCTGGCTAACGACTTTATGAGGTTAGAAGTAAATGAGAAGGGAGGATTTTTGGCCAGTGTGGAGGCGAGCTCTTCTTTTCTTGACAAGATCAAGGGAAAATAGTTTGATGATGAGAAACTAAGCCGAATTTGGGATATGGTGTTGCGAGGAGAGGCTAAAGAAGCAATAATGGATGAGGAAGGTGTTTTGAGAATTAAGGGAAGGGTATGTGTGCCCCGTGTTGGTGATTTGATCCACACTATTCTTACAGAGGCTCATAGTTCCAGATATTCTATACATCCTGGTGCAACCAAGATGTACCGTGACCTAAAGCAACACTTTTGGTGGAGTAGAATGAAGCGCGACATTGTTGATTTTGTTGCCAAATGTCCAAATTGTCAGCAAGTAAAGTATGAACACCAGAGGCCCGGAGGAACACTTCAGAGAATGCCCATTCCTGAATGGAAGTGGGAGAGAAATGCAATGGACTTCGTGGTTGGTCTTCCAAAGACATTGGGGAAGTTTGACTCTATTTGGGTAATTGTGGACAAATTAACTAAGTCTGCTCACTTCATCACGGTCAAGGTGACCTACAATGCAGAGAAATTAGCCAGACTCTACATCGCAAAAATTGTTCGATTACATGGAAATCCACTTTCCATCATATCAGATAGAGGTACACAGTTTACTTCTAAGTTTTGGAGAACATTACATGCTGAATTAGGTACTAGGTTGGACCTTAGTAATGCATTTCACCCTCAGACCGATGGTCAGTCTGAGCGAACAATTCAGGTGTTGGAAGATATGGTTCGTGCATGTGTGATAGAATTTGGGGGTCATTGGGATAACTTCTTACCCTTAGCGGAGTTTTCATACAACAATAGCTATCACTCAAGTACTGATATGGCTCCTTTCGAAGCATTGTATGGGAGGAGATGTAGGTCTCCCATTGGTTGGTTTGATGCATTTGAGGCTAGACCTTGGGGCACTGATCTTTTGAGGGATTCATTAGAGAAGGTGAAATCTATTCAAGAAAAGCTTTTAGCAGCTCAAAGCAGGCAAAAGGAATATTCAGATCGAAAGGTAAGAGACTTGGAGTTCATGGAGGGTGAGCAAGTCTTGCTGAAGGTTTCGCCCATGAAAGGGGTGATGCGGTTTGGGAAAAGAGGTAAGCTAAGCCCAAGGTATATTGGACCATTTGAAGTACTTAAGCGAGTAGGGGAGGTGGCTTATGAATTAGCCTTGCCCCCAGGACTGTTAGGAGTGCATCCGGTATTTCATGTGTCTATGTTGAAAAGATACCATGGGGATGGAAACTACATTATTCAATGGGATTCAGTTCTGCTTGATGAGAATTTGACTTACGAGGAGGAGCCTGTTGCCATTCTAGATAGAGAAATTCGCAAGTTGAGATCAAGGGAAATTGCATCTGTCAAAGTTCAATGGAAGAATCGACCCGTTGAAGAGTCCACTTGGGAGAAAGAGGCTGATATGCGAGAAAGATACCCACACCTGTTTACAGATTCAGGTACTCCTTTTCGCCCTTATTTTTCTTCTTGTGATCATTCGGGGACGAACGATGGGTAAATTGGTATCTATTGTAACGACCTGTTAGTCGTTTTGAGCAGTAGAGTTTATTTCTGGTAATTACAGTCTGAGTCGACGGATCCCACGATGGACCGTCATGGGCACGACGGACCATCGAGGGGGTCTCGTTCCAAAACACTTAGAATTCTAAAAAATTGGGTACTGAGAACAACCCTCTAAACTTCGCGACGACATGGGAGGACAGACCGTCGTGGGCACGACGGACCGTCACAGACCCTTTGAAGAAATTGAGTATCTGAACTTTGTGACGACTCAGCAAGACGGACCGTCGCAGGCACGACGGCCTGTCACAGATTGCGTAACCCTGACTGGGTCGGATTTCTGTTAAATATTTTAAGAGGCGTTTTGGACTATTCCTGCTTATAATTATAAAGTTAGTGGTTTAATGTTAATAATTTAATTACTTGGGGGTTAAAAGAGAGAACCTTGAAACAAGTAGTGGGGTATTTTATCATCTTTTATACTTAATTATATGCTAATTAGGGTAAAAGAAAGAGGGTTTGAATAAGAAAAAGAGAAAGAACAGAGGAAAAGAGAGGATCGATCGATCGAGAGAGGAACGAAGAGGACAATAGAGCTTTGCGAAATTAGCTTGTTTGATCGCAATTCTTCGGCGGAGGTAGGTTATGGTTTATGCTATTCGTAGTAAACTCTTAATAGCGAATGATATGTATTGGGTAGTGTTGTAAACCCTTCTATATGCTTAAGTGTATGCTGCATGAATGTGATTATATAATTGTGATAAAATAAGCATGATGAAGCTATTGAATCCTAAATCTTGAAAAGCCCTAATCTACTTTGTTAATGATGATGCCTTTGTATAAAAGAAGGCTTGATGAACGATAGTAGTGAGATTAGGGGGATCGGGTGTCACAAACCGACACGTAGTATTAGGGGGATCGGGTGTCACGAACCGACACGTAGTATTAGGGGATCGGGTGTCACGAACCGACACGTAGTATATGAGGATCGGGTGTCACGAACCGACACGTAGTATTAGGGGATTAGAGTTTCACGTTCCGACACAAGAGGAATAAAGAGAATGAATCTTGAATTGTCTTAATATACTGAAATTTAATGAACCTAATTCCCAAATGAGTATGATGGGGAGGCGTGAGTCGTCATTGATGTGCTTGGTGTTGTGACCAAGGGTTATGGTAATTGTAAATGCCGCATGTTGAGTATTGTAGTTGATTTTATGATATTATCTGATATATACTGTTTTCTATTTTGAGTTGGCCGATGATATCTACTCAGTACTTGTGTTTTTACTGACCCCTACTTGTATGTTTCTTCCTTTGTTATTTGTGGAGTACAGCAAACGTACCGTCGTCTTCAACTCAATCGCAACTCTAGCCTGTCTTCATTACACCGGATTTCAGGGTGAGCTAACGCTTCTAGCTTGGACTGGATCTTCTTCTTCATGTCTTGATGCTTTGAAGTTCCGGCATGGACTAGCTTTTTATTTATTCTAAGCTTTCTAGATACTTTTGGAATTAGTAATTTGAGGATAGATGTTCTTGTGATGATGACTTCCAGATTTTGGGGATAACAAGTATTGAGTTTTTAGAAGTATTTAATCGATTTTCATTAATGAGTTTAAGTCTTCCGCATTATATTCTGTTATTTATGGTTGAAATGTGGGGTTTATATTGTTTGGTTCGCTCACATAGTAGGATAAGTGTGGGTGCCACTCGCGACCCGTTTTGGGTTGTGACAATAGGTAAAGTGCATACCGTTACCTATACTGGTACACCTATCAAGTCATCCTATTTAAGATATTTTTTTCATACTTTTATGAGCATATTATACTTTACATGCATAGTAGTAAACAATAGTGCATTTGAGAAATATCCTTTCATTAGTAACCATGAATCTATCCTAGTCATAAATATGCATGCGGTGTGAGTGTGTGTATTTTGGTCAACATGATGATCACATAACGGCAATAAACATAGTATTGAGGCATCCACCCTCTAAAGATAATAATACACATTCATCTCCCTCAAGTCATAGACAACTTCACATATAAGGTACTTCGGACTATATACCACACAACATATCATAGCATAGGAGGCAAGATATTTTCATCATTTGAATCTACGAATCCTAATCATGCTTAAGGCCACACATTCATCTAGGGGTACATAGGTAGGGGGTCATTCATAAATATAACTTCATCAATGATAAATATATAGACCATGCCTAACCCTTACAATCTCATTCAATTATCATAACATCATCAATGCACCTTCGATCGTGAAATAGAAAGGAATATTAACCATATAAATTCACATGTATGGTCATCATAACCACACTTCAAAACACTAATTTGTCAAGGACATAATCACATCATAGATAGAATGAAAAGGAAGTAATCACCGCCACCATAAGTGGACTATACCACACAATATACAATACAACATCAATTTCATAAAAAATAGAGGATTCTAAGTCATTATACCAGTTCTCCAAGCTTTGATCATCATTGATCAATTCCCAGTAACTCATCATCAACTCATATGGAAAACAGTAGTAATAGGAAAGATAACATAATCGAATGATAATTTAACCAACATAAATTAGGATTACAATACCCATAGTTTAGGCTAAAATGAGAATTTTGGAGAATCAAGGGTTCTTCATAAAATTGGATTGAAATACATCTTAAAAATAGTAGACATTCATCAATTTATCATGAAAATGCTTTTGAAATAAATTTGACAACGAACCCATGTCTAGATTGATAGATAGACAACTTGATCATAGAATCTTCTTTGAAAACCTTTGAAGGAACTCCTTAGATGAAAGATTAACTAAGAATCAAGCATTACCATACCTCATTTCATGTGAAGACCACGAACACTTTAAGAATAAATCATGAAAATCCATTACCTAGGCTTCTCTTGAGGTTCTTCTCCAGTGGAGGTTTCTAGAGAGAGTTTGTATTGGGAGGGAAAGTTAAATTTAAAGAATTAAGTCTAATTGGGGTTTTGATCTTTTTAACCAACTTAAAATACCTAAAAACAGATAAAAAAAACTTCCTAGATTATATTTGGAACGTGGGGTTTCTTTCCCATTAACCCCTTAAGTTGACAGCATGCAGCTTGCAGAATGCAGTTCAAAATGGCGGACCGTCGTTAGAACGACGATGCCGTACTGCATGTCCCTCGTTTGCGAATGAGAACTACATTTTTGGGTCTGATCTCACACTTCTAAGTGTGGAGAAAAAACTCGAAATCGACGGGGCATAGACTTGAGTAAGGGGCATCATTTTCTAGCCATTGTTTGGACACTGCCAAGGCAGTGTACTGCCTGCTTTTTGGTCCTCTTCAAAGACCCTTTGGGTGGTCCTTAAGGAGTCGTGACAGAAAGTTTTTAACCTAAATAAACTCATACACATTAAAAGTCCTTAAATATTATTTTAGGCACCAAGCAGTACATAAAACATTCAAAGGCACACTAGAACACACTAGCATGTCCAAAGACCAACTTTTGAAAGTTTTGGTCGTTCTTAAACGTTTGGCCTCCAAACCACTTCAAATCAACCATACCATCGCTAAAACACTTCATTAACAAGTTAATAACCTTTTTAGGCACATATGAGTCTCTAGACACCTTAGTTGATTTTGGGGGTCCTTACAATATCCCCCAAAAGACATTTGGAACATTTAAATACTTTCAAGGACTCAATGACCCATATAGAAGCTCAAAACATTCAACACATCATCCCAAAATAGTAAATGCACCAAAATTACAAGGAACACCAACTTCATACCATTATGTACTTAATGCAACACAAGCAAGTGGAAGCTTCATTCACTCACTCCTTAAAGCATTAAATACATAGGCACTTGTCATGTTTAGAGGAGGAACATCCTTCTCCTATTCATGACATGGTCTTTGCATATCATTTCCTTAAGATCTCAATACGCAACAACCTTTTAATCACAAAGAGTAATGGTCAACATCATCACATAAGAGGCAAATAAGACATTCATACAAATTGCACATAATTATGAACAATGTAGATTAACAAAGATCCATATTATTTAGACATAATATCATTTACGCCAGATTTAAAATCTTCATGTTGAATTATGTTTAAGGAGGAATGTCCTTCTCATAAACATACTAACATGTCATCATAGATTTCATATAAAAGCAATGCACAAAGGTCAATTCATTTTAAGGAGAACATCTCCGCTTTTAACCAAAACATGCTCATACTCCCTTCCTAATGAAGTCAAAAAGGTAAATCACACAACATACATCACAACAATAGGAAGTTATTTCAAATAATTTAAATTTCTATCATGACACTAGATTTCATGAGCATGTATCAATTAGGGAAATTGTTACCATTCATCGGCACACACAAACACATTGGCTAGACATGCCATCACTATTCACGAGTAAGCCTATATTAAGACTTCCCAAGTCACAAAAGTCACACCTTTCTAAGAGACTCATTTTTTTCTCATCTAAGGGAGACTCACTTTCTCATTGATGGCGTAAAACACCACACATTATCAGTGACATCAAGCATGCTCCTTTCATCATCTCATGAAGTTAAATTCACACTTAACATATTAGGATGCACAACAACATGATAAACATGCAAATTGATCAAAAATCCATTTTTATGCAATAATGACATTTCATAACATTCATAACATAGGGCTATTTAAGACATACATAACATATGGAGAACATGCAACTCACACTTATATGCAAGACTCCCATCATGAACAATTTATTAGAAAATCTTTGTGTTCAACCTTGAGTAAGAATAGAAGGAAAAGATAAGTACATCAAAAACCATACTACTCACATCATCATACCCCACTTAGGGTGAACCCATTTAAGAGCAACTTATCTCTAACTTAGGAAAACCTTAGCTTACCAACCTTAATAACTAAGCACATCATCCCTCTCTTGGGATCCAAGATTATGCACACCCTTCATTATCATAACCTCAAGGTGATTCTTAACATACACAAGTTCATGGGAACTCAAATAGGACCATTTAAGGCACTTCAAATATTACCATCTAGGCACATTATCCCCCACTTGGGGTAAGCCTAATCACATCAGACCCTTAAAAACTAACGCCTACGCGAGTCAAGACCAATTCTACATACTCTTCACATAAGAAGGTTCTACATCATTGAGGGTTTCCACTCCTACTCTAATATCAAGGAGCAAACTAACTCAATCATAAAGAGATACTACTTCAAGCATCATCATTCCTCTAAGCCTAACACCTGAGCGAAACCTATCATAATCAAGCTAGGTGATACTACCTAACCATATGAGGCCTTAACTACATCATGAATACAAAGGGTAACTCCATCATTGCATCAAAGCATAATACACATTAGGACTCTTAAGGTCCACTACCATCATTTTCTAGAGATTTTAGGGTAACCCTCCTCTCTAGGTCAAACCATAGAGGAATCAATAGAGGAAACTTGTCCATGAAGGACTCTTTCATTTCTTTCAACACTAGTCAAGGTAACTTCTAGGTCATTTCAACTCACGTCATCACCCTTGAAGGAAACTTCCAACCAACCATGCCTAGGTACAATCAAAGCACCTTCTTTAGATGACCATACTTTGAAATATCTTAAACGACACATAACTACATTATAGTAGGTCAACATCAATTCCTTTACTGTCCTTATGAACTAAGGGGTACAAACATCCTTCTAAGTCAATCTTATGGCATAGTATAATTTTTACCTATGTAACAAAAACCCTTTCTTACATTTTCCCCACTCTTAGAATAGGTTCATAAGGGAACTAATCAACTAGTCATAAGGGTTCTCTCAATTACTAGCATACTCCACAATCACCTCATAAGGTAAGCACACTACCTTCACTCCTTAGGATCAAGCCTATATAAAAGACTCCAATCCACACAAGGGCAAGTATGAACTATTACACATATATAAAGGCAACATGCATCTTCCTCACTATTTACCACATTTGTCCAAATCGCTTCAATCCTAAACCATAACATTACGCTATCATCATACCAAACCATACAACAACCTTTCATTCCAGAGGGAACTCCGTTCAACTATAACAACTCTTAACAAGCTATATGAATATCATGGCATAAATTCTCAACATAATAGCTCATTTCTCATAATTCACATATACAACCATAAGTGGAATCACATCAACATATATTTAAATTCACCTTCACATATACTCATCAAGTCACAAAACCAAAGTAAGCATTAAATTTCACCTTTTCTCCCTCAAGCATTGAGATTTCATCTTATCTAAGAAATCACATCTAAAAGACCACCGGACAAGAAAATATAAGAGAGAATGATCGTATCGAGTTACGTTCTATTGAACGACACAAGAGAAGTGAAAAAAGTGAAACTCTATTGTCCTATAGTTTATTGCTCATAGATGTGTCGCGACTCACCACTGATGAACAAGACTCTACTAGACAGGCACTCCAGAACCCGCCAATGCTCGTGAAACCCGGGTCGGAACTCCCTTTGCTTTGACTTTGGATCGACTCAATCAATGAGAACCATGTGGCAATATGAGACTTTGGACTTTAAATTCATTTTTATAAACTCATTCTCTTATACCACATTTTTCAAAATTGGGAAGCACCCCCTAGAAGTAGCATGGCGTACTTGACCTCTCGGAGGTCTTCTACAAGCCCATAATCATCATTCATCGCATTGTCATAAGAAATTTAACAGAAAATTTAAAACTTTTCATAGCACACCATATGATAGAATCATCTCTTCATATATATATGAAATATCATAATACATAGTTAGACTCTAAGTCTCCTTTGCCATCTTAGACTCATCATCATTAGAGTAAAATAGGGTCACGACCCTTAACAACATAAAATTATAATCTAGCTATTACATAAACTTGAATAATGACTTGAGATAGGAAATCTTTGAATCATAAGGATCCTTTTCTTCATCTTGGGAAACATGTATCAAGCCCTTCACCTTAAGAGACATCCACTAGTCATACATCATCTACACTTTGTGTAAAAAATGAAGAAGAATGGTGTTAGTACAAGAATGCACCAAGTATAGCAACCATGCAAATCAATCATTTGAAAAAGACATATAGTTATACACCATGCATGATGTCTTTATGTGAAACTTCATGAACTATGACACAATAACCACAACATAGCTCACATACTTAATATAGGCATAGACACTATTCATGATAACACTCAAAGCCACACATATTACATTTAAGGCCCACCAATCCTTTTAATAACATTATCTTCTTTTACCCTAACTTCTTTACCCCAAAATAAAACTTTAGTAACACTTGGTGAAATGCATGAAAAGTGTCCCATTCAACTGTCCATACTCAAGCATCAACCTAAGGTCACTAAGGTGGAAATTCATGCAACCTTCATTTAACTCAAACCCTTCCATATAAGCTTAGCATATCATGAAACACATACTTCACATATGAACCAACATACTTCATGAACCACATATATAATACTCATTATAAGACAACATACAAGTCAGGACTATAAATACCATCAACAGAGGTACTAGTCAACAATAGCATATTTGAACTTGATTTCATTAAGACATCATAAGACCTTACTCATAATGCCAATGTAAGACTACTAGTGCATTATACATGTGAAGCCCATAACTTCACACATACTAAGTAAACTCAAAAAGATACCACAAGCAAAATGATTTACTTCATTCATCAACATGATTACATTAATCAACTACATGCATATATTTAGAATAGTCCACCATATTTTTTGGTCATCCAGAATATCGAGTTTAATTTTTCAAAAAAATTACACAAATGTCCGTTAAGACCTTATCTATGGAGCCAGTTGGTCACAACAGTCAAAATGGACCTTTTTCAAGGTCAAACGATCCCTAGAGAAGGTAAATCCTCAATTTTGCCAATTTTGGTATATACAATAGTCCACCATTATTTTTGGTCATCCGAAATTCCGACTATATTTTTGCCAAAAATTTACATGAACATCCGGCAAGACCTTAACTATAAGGTCATTTTGTCACCAATGACAAAACAGCTCATTTTCAAGGTCAAACAAGCCCACAACAGGTAAACCCCCAATTTCACCAATTATTGTATGCTATAGTCCATTTTTTTTGGTTATCCAAAATTCCGAGTTCATTTTTTCTAAAAAAGTACATGGATGTCCTTTAATACCTTGTATATGGAGTCAGTTAGTCTCTACTACCAAAAAGACCCACTTTCAAGGTCAAATAAGCCCCAGCACACGTAAACTTTTATTTTGTCGATTTTCATGTGCTATAGTCCACCATCTTTTTTGGTCAATCGAAAATTCTGAGTTCATTATTAAAAAAATTACATGCACGTTCGATAATACCTTATCTAAGGAGTCAGCTGGTCACCACGGCCAAAACAACCCATTTTCAAGGTCAAACATGCCTAAAAGCAAGTAATTCCCCCATTTTTATGATTTTCGTATGCTAAAAGCAAGTTCACCCCCTATTTTTTTGTCACATGGAATTCCACGTTAATATTTGCTTAAAATTTACACGGTCGTACCTTAAGACCTTATCTATACAAATGGTTGGTCACTACAGATAAACGACCCATTTTAAAGATCAAACAAGACCCAAAGCAGGTAAACCTCCCCCCTCCCATTTCGCCGATTTCGTATGCTATAGGTCATAATCTTTTTTGGTCATTAGGAATTCTAAGTTCATTATTAATAAACAATTACAAGGATGTTTAATAAGACCTTATGTATGGAGCCGATTGGTCATCACGGCTAATATAATCCATTTTCAAGGTTAAACATGCATAAGAGCACGTAAACCCCCCATTTTTATAATTTTCGTATGCTACTGTACACTATCTTTTTTATTCATGCAGAATTTCGAGTTAATTTTTGCTAAAAAATTTATACAGACGTATGATAAGACCTTATCTATTGAGCATATCAGTCACCACCAAAAAATTGACCCATTTTAAAGGTCAAATGAGCACCAAGGTAGGTAATCCCCCCCCCCCCCCCCCAATTTTGTCAATTTTTGTGTGCTATATTCCACCATCCTTTTTGGTCATCCAGAATTCGTAGATAATTTTTGCCAAAAATTTACATGGACTCTTTTTAAGACCTTATCTATCAATACGGTTGGTCACCAAAACTAAATGACCCATTTTCAAGGTGAAACGACCCCGAGAGTAGGTAAAACCCCCTCATTTGCTGATTTTCGTGTAGTCCAACATCTTTTTTGGTCATTCTGAATTCTAAGTTCATTTTTGTCAAAAAATTACACGGACGTCTACAAATTCTTCTCTGTGTAGTCGTCTGGTCAACACAACTACACCGTTCCATTTTCAATGTCAAATGAGCCCCAGAGCACGTAAACTCTCATTTTTTCGATTTTCATTTTCTAAAGTCCACCATTTTTTTGTAATCCGAATATTTGAGATCATTTTTGCTGAAAATTTACATGGACATTTATTAAGACTTTATCTATGGAGTCGGTTGACCACCACAGCCAAAATGGACCATTTATAAGGTTAACGCCAATCCCATGAGCAGGTAAACCTTCTATTCTAACGATTTTTGTGTGTTATAGTCTACAATATTTTTTTGGTCATCGAAATTCCGAGTTTATTTTTGTCAAAATTTACAGTGAAGTCCCTACAGACCTTATATATGGAGCAGCTAGGTCACCACTCCAAAACAACCCATTTTAAAGGTTAAAGGATCCCCAGAGCAAGTAAACCCCCATTTTTTTTGAATTTCGCGTGCAATAGTACACTATCTATTTTGGTCATACAGAATTCCAAGTTTATTTTTTCAAAAAATTTACACGGATGTCTGTTAAAACCTTATTTATTAAGACGGTTTGTCTCCACAACAAAAACTGCCCATTTTAAAGGTCAAACTAGCCCATATCAGGTAAAACCCCATGTTGCTAATTTTTGTGTGCTATAGTCCATCATATATTTTTGTCAACAGAAATACTGACTACATTTTTGAAAAATTGCACATACGTTCGTCAAGACAATATCTATGGAACCGGTTAGTCAACACTTACAAAACAACACATTTTCAAGGTCAAACAAGCCCCAGAGCAGGTAAACCACCCATTTTGCCAATTTTTATGTGTTATAGTCCAACATTTTTGTTGGTCATCTGGAATTATGAGTTCATTTTTTCCAAAAATTTACACAGGCATCCTTTAAGACCTTATCTAATAGATTCGTTTGGTCTCCATGGAAAAATTGTTCCATTTTCAATGTCAAATGAGCCAGAGTAGATAAACTCCTATTTTGCTGATTTTCATGTGCTATACTAGTCCACCATCTTTATTGGTCATTTGTATTCTGAGTTCATTATGCAAAGAATTTACACGGACGTTTGTTAATACCTTATCTATGGAGTCGGTTGGTCATCAAGGCTAAAAAATCCCATTGTAAATGTCTAACGAGTCTGAAGCATGTAAATCCCCTATTTTTCCAATTTATGTATGCTATAGTCCACCATCTTTTTTAGTCATTGGAATTCTGAGTTAATTTTTGCTAAACATTTACATGGACATACTTTAACACCTTATATATGGAGTCGGTCGGTCACCACGGCTAAAAAGGCATAATTTAAAGGTCAAACGACACTAAAGTAGGTAAATCCCCCATTTTACCAATTTTCGAGTGCTATAGTTCACCATCTTTTTTGCCCATCCAGAATTCCGAGATCATTTTTGCCAAGAACTTTCAGAACGACCATTAAGACTTTATCTATGGACACTGTCGGTTACCATGTCCAAAATGACCCATTTTTAGGTCAAACGACCCAGAGCAGGTAAACCCCCCATTTTGTCGATTTTCACGTGCTGTTGTCCATCTTTTGTTTTGGTCATCAAGATTTCTGAGTTAATTTTTTTCAAATATTTAAATGGATGTCTATTAATTACTTATCCATGGAATTTTATTGTCACCACAGCCAAACCTTTCAATTTTCAAGGTCAAACGAAGCCTAAAACAGGTCAACTCCCATTTTTCTGAATATGATATGCTCTTGTCCACCATCTTTTTTAGTTATCAAAAATTCTGAGTTCATTATTGCCATAAGTTTACTTGGACATTCTTAAAATCTTATTAATGGATTTCGTTGGTCACCATGGCAAAAAAAATACCATTTTTAAGGTCAAACGAGCCCCAAAAAAGGTAAACCTCCATTTTCCAATTTTCCTGTGCTATACTCCACCATCATTTTTGGTCATCCGGCATTCTTACTTAACTTTTGCTAAAAATTTATATATACATCTGTTAAGACATTATATATGTAGAACGTTGGTCACCATAGCCAAAATGTTCTATTTTAAAGTTCAAATGAGCCTTAGAGCCTGTATACCCCCCATTTTGCCGATTTTTGTTTGCTGTAGTCTACGATCATTTTTTTGGTCATTCAGAAGTTCAAGTTTATTTTTGCTACACTAATGCCTTTTATGACCGTATCTATGGATTCGGTTGGTCACCACGACCAAAACAAACCATTTTAAAGGTCAAACGAGCCCAGAGCAAGTAAACCCCCCGTTTCAATTGCTGATTTTTGTGTCCTATAGTCCGCAGTCTTTTTTGGTCATCCAGAATTCCAAGTTTATTTTTTTAAAAAAATTTACATGGAATTCTTTTGTCACCATGGCCAAAAGACCCATTTTAAAGGTCTAACGAGCTTAGAGTAGGTAAACCGCCCATTTTTTTAATTTTCCTATGCTATAGTCAACCATTTTTGTTGGTCATCCGAAATTCGAGTTTATTTTTGGCAAAAGTTTTCACAAAAGTTTTGAAGACCTTTTCTATGGAGACGGTTCATCACCACAGCTAAAACGGCTAATTTTAAAGGTCAAACGAGCCCAGAGTAGGTAAAGCCCCCATTTTGTCGATTTTTGTGTACTATAGTCCACGATGTTTTTTGGACATCTAGAATTTCGAGTTCATTTTTTCTAAAAATTTACACTGACGTTTGTTATAAACTTATCTATGGATTCGATTTGTCGTCATGAATAAAATGGACCAATTTAATGGTTAAACGATGAACACAGCAGGTAAACCCCAAATTTTGTTGATTTTCATGTGCATACTCCACAATAATTTTTTGGTTATTCGGAATTCTGAGTTCACGTTTGCCAAAATTATTAGGAACGTTTGTTAAGACCTTATTGATTGAGACGATTGATCACCACGTCCAAAAAGGCCCATTTTGAATGTCAAACGAGCTCCACAACAACTAAACCTCAATTTTTGCAAATTTTTGTAAGCTATTGTCCATCATATTTTTTGGTCATCAAAAATTCCGAGTTCATTTTTGTCAAAAATTTACATGGATGTCTGTTAAGTCCTTATCTATGGAGTTGTGTCACCACGACCAAACTATCACGACCCGGATTGTAGAATTCGGACAGCAATCGGCGTCGTTGACCTCTTAGAGGTCGCAGACAAGCCTCTTCTTTCATTCATCATATTCATATGGCTAATTTTGGCAGAAAATTTAAAACTTTCTATAAGTATGAAGTTTACATTGACTTCATATAGTTAATACTTAATTGCATCATATACTAAGCTCGACGTAAATAAACCAACCAACTATCATAAGAATAAATTCGAAAGATTATATCATAAATACGTTTGAAAAAAATGGCCTTATTACAAAAGGCTTCAAAATAAACTGTGAAGGATACGATAGGGACAATATCCACTAGCTATGTCTATATCTAATGCTAGTCTAAGTTCTAGCATCCTCGAAATCAAGAGGACCTACCAAATGGTCTGGAGAAACGCTGATATCCAAACCGCTGCAAGAGTCTTCAATCTAGTCTCTGACCTGCACCTAAAAATAGTAAATTTGTATAGGGTTAGTACACCACTTGTACTAAGTATGGGTGTATGCACACATACACATAAGGGTATGCATGATGAAGGAAAGCTCTTCCTAAACAAAATGCCATTTCTGGAAAGGGCAGTCACTAGACTTTCTTAAATCGTTAGTTGTGAATTGTTGTATGAATATAATGTATTTTAATGCATTCAAAACACAAAACTCATTTTCTATATGATTACCAGCCATTAGTGTCATCAACATAATTTTAAAACCACTCGGGCGAGGATTTGAGGTTTTTATCCTCTTAGGCCGAGAGCTCCTTTTTGTACACTTAGATCATTTTTCTGCCATTTTCTTCTTGTTCTTGTGTAGTTCAATAATTCCTTTGGTCCAATGTTTTATTTACAAGTGAAATGATTTATTGTAGTCCCATACCCTCAATGAATCAAGTAAGTAGTTCGAAAGATTAAGGAAATGAGTTAACTATAATTTGGGGGCATGAATATATTTATAAGTCAATACTTATTGACTATACTCATTCTGTAGTTTATTGAATAATTTGCATAGTTATTTGGGGCATATCATTAGAACTTATGATCTTGCTTACTTTGGACATGAAGTCTTTATAAGCTAATCTTTATTGGCTAAATACATAAGTTGATCATTTTGGATTTCTTGCGCTTATCATTAAAACTTATGATCTTGCTTACTTTTGGCATGAAGTCTTTATAAGCCAATCTTTATTGGCTAAATAAATTAGTTTATCATTTTGGATAAGCATATTTGAATTCATTATTGTCTATGATTATTTTCATAATAAAAGAAGTCATTATAAGCAAATTTTATTTGTCTTTGAACATTTTCATGACATGAATATTCATTATTAGCTATGCCCTTTACTTATTGTAAACTTCATTGGACATGATTTGATTATTCTTATAGTAAGTAATTCATTACATCAAGTATTTCTTATGCTTCGTAAGCCAGTCTCTATTGGCTTTGCCACTTATTTCATCATTCTCATGTAAGGGAAGTTATGAAGTTTGGAGTCACTATTATGTTTCTATTCCCTTTATTGACATCATAAAAGAAATCATTATAAGCCAATCTTATTTTGCCTTGCCCATTATTTGTTGAAATTTCATGAGTGTGGTATTGACAATTGACATTCTTATGCTCTTGTTCATAGCTCACTTTGAACATACGTTCCATCATCATCCTTTATTACTTTCATAGAGACATCTTTAGGAATAAGATCATGCGAGCTAACAGGAAATCCAGTGTCTTCCCCACACCAAAAAGAGGGGATCCACCGATCATAATAAATCTACATCGTGTGAGCTACTCATGAAATCCAGTGTCAGCCCCACACCGAAAAGGGGTGCTTCCTAGCTAAGGCGAATCCGTCTCAAGTGTTCACTCCACACCAAAAGAAGTGGCTCATGGCTATAGTGAAGCAAGAACATGTCGTGAGCATTAAACGAAATATATCATGTGAGCTAAACATGAAACCCGGTGTCTTATCCACACCAAAAAGAGGTGGAATCACTGGTTAAAGTGAAATCGAACATACCTAGCTCGCTTAGATGGAAACCACTGGCTAGTACCTATGTTGGCTAGACATGATTTGAAGACTAGGTACTTAAGGAGACTACTTATCCACCTCTGTGGTAGCCTCGTCTCATGAGACTTACACGTGCAAGCACATGCTCATGACTAGTCTATCAGTGTTGTGCTCACTTTCATTATCTTCTTTATCTTTTAGAGTTGACTCAAGCATTATGGAAGTGTACTTCTAGATTGAGATTTACTTACTCTCTTGATGACTTGTCATCCTTACTTTAAATTGATGAAATGTGAATTGTCCGTACATATCATCCTTATTTTACATTGATGAAATGTGAATTATCCTTACATATCATCCTTAGGAGTTAATGAGACTAGTCTCAACATTCTAACACCTTAATTCGTGAGTATTCTTTTAACATAGTAGCTTAGGTGTAAGTAAGATTTGTCTCACATTTTTTAACACCCCATTCTGGTCACTTACTTATTTTAGACCCCTTTAATTATGATATAACTTATGTTACTTCTTTACTTTAGTTTAGTAGCTTCATTTCATCGTTTATGAACGATGAGTACTTCTTTAAATAGTTACATATGTTCATAGTTCATTCTTTTATAGCTTGTTGGGAGTTTTCCCAATGAATGGAATGCCCTTGGTATGGATTAATTGAATTACTTTAGAAGTGCTTATAATATATTTGATACTCTTACTACACAAGATTGGCATATGATTAGTATTGGCTTCAATATTTGGGATATTAAACTACATAACCATTTTTGGTGGCATAAGCCAATTTACGTATGTTCATATTTAAATTGAATATGTATAAAACATCAGCCAATGTTTAAATAATTCACATAAACTCATACCCATTTGCATGCATTCTTTTTGATAAAGTAGTTTTAGCCAATTTGTTGGCATAAGATAGGCAATTCATTCAAGATATGATTTCATACATGTCTTTTAAGCCAATCTTAGTTTATGGCTTTAGTGATAAAGTTTTTGAACCTCTTGGAAAGCATCATATTAACATTTGATGACTTTAGAATCTTCATAACGTCACAATAACAGCAAGATAACATTCGTACAAACACATCAACACTTAAACAATTACAGATGTGACTAGCACATCATCAATTCTTAATTCACGTTATTACTGTTTTAATTCGTAGATTAAAAGTTCATAGGTTCATTCAACATTCATTATTCAATAACATTAAACACAAAATCAGCCAGCACCACATACCAACAACAAGATCTCTAACCTATTCAACATTGAATAGAAAAGGATACTGGGGACAAGAGAGTTCGACGAGAACAAGGGAACAACCCTTGTTTTGAAGATCTTTGAATCTTTGGAAAGAAAGTTCTCGTGGATAATGAGGTCCAGGAGATAAATCCATAACTTATGTAGAATTTAATCTATGAATACCACCTTGTACGATACATTGAAGAAAGCCTTGAAATAGCCTAAGAGAATTAATGGAATTTTCTATTTTTCTTTCGTTCACTTGTTTACTATTCTGCGTCGCCTTTTCTATGAGTTTGATCGTGAATTTTTAGATTTAGGAACTGATCTTTAATCATTCATTTAAGGATTAATAAGTTAGTTAAATAAATAAATTAATTAATTACTAAAAAGCCCCTCAAAGATTGACAAGGACTAGAAAAACACAATACTTAGTCAAATCTGAATTTTTTCCTAAGAATTTAGTTTTGACCCTTTAAATTAATTTATTAAATGTATAATTTAATTAATTAAGGAACCTATGATAATTACTAAAGCAACCCTAATTCATTGGAACCATAATTAACCCTTTTGGACCATCCTAGGTTAAGTACGAGGATGTTTCTTGAGTTGTAATAGGTTAGTGTAAGAATTTCATTTTGAATCCTTTTATCTAATTAATTAAATGGATAATTTAATTAATAAAGTTACCTATGGTAATTATAAAGTACGCTTAAGTTTTTATAACCATAACTAGTCCTTTGGACCATCCTAGCTTATGTACTAGGATGTTTCTTGAACTAGTTACTAGGTTACTGTAAGGATTTCGTTTTGAACATTTAAATTAATTAATTAAATTTTGATTTTAATAAATTAAGTGACCTAGGTTAATTACTAAAGTATCCCTAAGTTATTGGGACCATAATCAACTTGTTGGACAATCATAGGTTAGGTACTAGGTTGTCTTTTGATTACCCTAACCAAAATCTGGAAATTGCTTTGTGATTTCGGTTTTGTTCATTTAAATTAATTAATTAAGTTTCTAAGTTAATTAATTAAATAACCTAGGGTAATTACAAAAGTATCCGTATGTTTTTAGGATGATAACCAACCTTTTGGACCATCTTAGGTTAGGTACCAGGTTGTCTCTTTAACTAGTTACTAGGTTAGTGTCACCCCGTTAAGTCTTAGGTTGTCGGATGCACTAATTAGTTTATTTCGTTTTGTCCTAGGTTAGTTAGATAGTAAGGGAAGTATGTTAGGGTCTATAATTAGTTATGAAGTTAGGCCCCACATGGAGTGGTCCCTTGTGCACGTTTTCCCCCTAACTACCCTAACAGAGTTCAGTTAGGGTGGTCCCCTCTTTTGGATGCTTCTTCAAATGTCTTGCACATGGGTTGGTTGTACTTTCTTAATTAACTATTATTTATGGTTCATTTGGAAATGTTTACTTATTGTTCAAAGGATCCTCACTATGTCCTTAGGCACTGCTTAATCTACATGATCATTTTTATTAATCATGTGTCATGGTATCTAGTCTTGACACTTGGATGCCTTATACCTTTTTGTGAGTTGGACGAAATATATTTTTTTAGCTTAGGGTCTTCATTGCAGGTACATTTCCTAAACAAACTTATTAATACTTAGAAAAATTGGCTAACACCCTTTAAGCCAATATTTTCTAATATGCCCAATATTTTTTTTATTTGGGCATTTTACCCCGTAGCCAATTTTCTATACTATGCCCAATATTTTTCAATATTGGGTATTGGAATGCCTAAGTACCCCCAATAAGCATTCTTACAGACTTACTGGGCTTTCATTAGACATGTAATTTTTCCGGAATGTTACACAAACTTTCCATTTGCAAGGTAAAATGAACCCCAGAGAAGATAAACTCTAATTTTTTTCGATTATCATGTGCTCTAGTCCACCATTTTTTGGTCATTTTGGAATTCCAAGTTCATTATTCTATTAATTTACTCTGACAATCGTTAAGACCTTATTTATTGATTTGGTTTTGGCCACCATTTCCAAAACGGCCCATTTTTAAGTCAAACGACCCCAAAGAAAGTAAACCCGCCATTTTCTGATTTTCTTATGCTATAGTCCACCATTTGTTTTGGTCATTAAAAATTCTTATTTAGAATTTGCTAAAAATTTTCACGGACATATGTTAAGACGTTATCTATGTAGAAATCTAGTCACCACGTCAAAAATGCCCCATTTTAATATTTAAACGAGCCCAAAAGCATGAATACCCCCCAATTTGCTGATTTTGTGAATTATGGTGCACCATTTTTTTGGTCATCCAAAATTCCGAGTTCATTTTGGCAAAAAATTTACACGAATGTCTGCAAAAAACTTATCTATGGAATCGATTGGTCATCACGACCAAAATGACCCATTTTCAAGGTCAAATAAGCCCAGAGAAGGTAAAGCCTCCATTTTAATTGCGAATTTTCGTGCGCTATAGTCCACCATCTCTTTTGCTAATCCAGACTTCCAAGTTCATTTTTGCAAAAAACTTACACAAAAGTCCGCTGTCACCTCGGCCCAAAACAACCCATTTTAAAGGTCGAACGAGCCCAAAGCAGGTAAACCCCCATTTTTTCAATTTTCATATGTTATTGTCCACCATTTTCATTGGTCATCCGAAATTCTAGTTTATTTTCGCCAAAAATTTACAAAAAAGTTTGGTAAGACCTTATGGAGCTGGTTTATCACTACGGCCAAAACAACCTATTGTATGGTCAAATGATCCCAAGAGCATGTAAAGCCTCCATTTTATCGATTTTTGTGTGCTATAGTCCACAATGTGTTTTGTTCATCAAGAATTCCGAGTTCATTTTTTCAAAAAACATACACGGAATTCCATTAAAACCTTATTAATGGAGTCGGTTTGTCACCATGGACAAAACATTCCATTTTAATGGTCAAACGATCCCAAGAGAAGGTAAACCCCAAAATTTTCCAATTTTCATGTGCTATATTCCACCATATTCTTTGGTCATCCAGAATTATGAGTTTATTTTTTTCCAAAAATTTACACGGACATCCTTTAAGACCTGATCTACAGAGTCGGTTGGTCACCATGGACAGAAAGACCCATTTTCAAGGTCAAAGGAGACCAACAAGAGATAAACCCCCTATTTTGTAGATTTTCATGTTCTATAGTACACTATCTTTTTTTGGTCATCCCCAATTCCGAGTTCATTTTTGCAAAAAAATTACATGTATATCCTTTAAGACCTTATAAACAAGAGCCAGTTGGTCACCATGGCCAAAATATCTTATTTTAGAGTTCAAACGAGCCTAGAGCAGGTAAACCCTCTATTTTGCTGATTTTTGTATGCTATAGTCCACCATCTTATTTGGTCATCCGAGATTCCGAGATTATTTTTCCAAAAATTTACACAAACGTCATTAAGAGCTTATATATGGAGTTGGTAGGTCATCAAAGCTAAAACGACCCATTTTCAAGGTCAAACTAGCCTTAAATCAGGTAAGCCCCCCAATTTTTCAATTTCGTGTATTATAGGCCACCGTCTTTTTTGGTCATCTACATTTCTGAGTTCATTATTACCAAAATTTTACAAAAATATTCGTTAAGAGCTTATCTATGGATCCGGTTTGGTCATCACTCACAAAACAACCTTGTTTCAAGGTCAAACAAGCTCAAAGCAGGTAAACTCCCATTTTTCCGATTTTCATATGCTATAGTACACCATTTTTTATATGGATTTTCCGAGTTAATTTTCTCCAAAAATTTATAGGGACATATGTTAAGACCTTATCATGGAGTTGGTTTGTCACCACGGACAAAATGACCAATTTTTAATGTCAAATGAGCCAAGTACAAGTAAACCCCCTATTTTCCAATTTTCATTTGCTTTAATCCACCATATTTTTTGGTCATATGAAATTCCGAGTAAATTTTTGAAAAAATTTAAACAGACTCCGGTTAAGACCTTATCTATTGAACCGGTTGGTAACCACGACAAAGAAGATCTATTTTAAGGTCAAACGAGCCCAGAGTTGTTAAACTCCCATTTTACCGATTTTCATGTCAGATAATCCATCATATTTCTTGGTCATCCAAAATTCTGAGTTATTTATTACAAAAAATTTACGAGAACCATGGTTAAGACCTTATTTATGGAGCCGGTTGGTCACCATAGACTAAGTGATCCATTTGTAAGGTCAAACTAGCCCAATATAGGTAAACCTTCCATTTTGTCGATTTTTTTTGCTCTAGTCCACCATCATTTTTGGTCATCCACAATCTCGAGTTCAGTTTTGCCCATTATATACATGGACATCTGTTAAGACCTTATCAATGAAGTCCATTGGTCACAATGACCAAAATGACTCATTTTCAAGGTCAAACGAACCCAAGACAAGGTAAACCACCCATTTTGCCAAATTTTGTATGCTATAGGCCATTATACTTTTTGTTTATCCGCAATTCCGAGTTTATTTTTACCAAAAATTTATACTTACATACTCTAAGACTTTATCTGTGGAGTCGCTTGGTCACCACGACCAAATCTGCCCATGCTCAAGGTAAAACGATCCGTAGAGCACGTAAACCCCTATTTTGCCGATTTTCGTGTACTAGAGTCCACCATTTTTTTTGGTCATCCGAAATTTCAAGTTCATCTTTACCAAAAAGTTACATGTACATCCGTTAAGGTATTGTCTATGGAGCCATTTGGTCACCACAACAAACACAACCCATTTTTTAGGTCAAAGGAGCCAGAACATGTAAAACTCCCATTTTGTTGAGTTTCATGTGTTATAGTCCACCATCTTTTTTATCATCATGAATTTGAGTTAATTATTACAAAAACTTTACACGGACGTTCGTTAAGACCTTATCTATGTAGTCGGTTGGTCACCCTGGCAAAAATGGTCCATTTTCAAGGTCAAGTGATCCCTGTGTAGAGAAACCCCCCATTTCACTGATTTTAATGTGTTATAGTTCACCAACATTTTCGGTCATCAAGAATTCCAAGATTATTTTTGCCAAAATCAACGCGAAGCTCTCTTACGACCTTATCGATGGATCACCTTGGCTAAAATGACACATTTTAAAGGTCAAATGACCCCCAAAGCAGGCAAACCCCAATTTTGTCAATTTTCGTGTGCTAGAGTCTACCATATTTTTGGATAATCCAGAATTCTGAGTTCGTTTTTTCAAGAATTTACACAGTCGTCCATTAAGTTCTTATGTTTGGTGTTGGGTGGTCATCACATCCAAAACATTTCGTTTTCAAAGTCAAACGAGCCAAGAGCATGCAAACTCCAATTTTTCTGATTTTCATGTGCTATAGTCCACCATCTTTTTTGGTCATCCAAAATTTCGAGTTCATTATTGCCAAAAATTTGCACATACATTCGTTAAGAGCTTATATTTATAGACGATTGGTAACCACAACCAAAACAACCCATTTTTAAGGTCAAACGAGGCCCATAGCAAATAAATCCCCTATTTTCCCGATTTTTGTGTGCTATAGTCCACATGTTGTTTGGTCATCTGGTAATCCAACTTCATTTTTCCAAAAAATTTACAGGGATGTCCATGAAGACATTATCTACAGAATCGGTAAGTCACCAAAGCCAAAATGACCAATTTTCAAGGTACGAGCCTTAGAGCAGGTAAAGACCCCAATTTGCCGAATTTCCTGTACCGAGTTTATACTTTCCAAAAATTTATTTGAACATTTTTTAAGACCTTATCCACGGAACTGATTGGTCACCATGGCCAAAATGGTTCATTTTCAAGGTTAAACAAATAGGTCCACAATCTCTTTTTGTCATCCGAAATTCCTAGTTCATTTTTTCAAAAAATTTACATGAACATCCGTGAAAACCTTATCTATGAAGCCGGTTGGTCAGAAAGGATAAAATGACCAATTTTAAAGGTCAAACAATCCTTAGAGCAGGTAAACAGACTTCTGGTAAGACTTATATATTGATCTAGTTGATCTTCACGGCCAAAACAATCAATTTTCACGATCAAACAAGCTCAGAGCAGGTAAACCCCTGTTATCCTTATTTTTGTGTGCTATAGTCCATCATAGTTTTTTGTCATCTGGAATTCCGAAAAAAATTTTGCCAAATATTTACATGGACATCCTCAAAGACATTATATGTGCTGTCGGTTTGTCATTACGGACAAAACAAAAAAATTTCAATGTCAAATGAGCCCTAGAGCAAGTAAACCCCTCATTGTACTAATTTTCGTTTTCTATAGTCCATCATATTTTTTGGTCATGAAACACTCCATGTAATGTTTTGCCAAAACATTTACACTAACTTCCTTTAAGACCTTATCAGAGGAGCCACTCTGTCACCACATCCAAAACATTTGATTTTCAAGGTTAAACGAGCCCAAAAGCATGTAAACCCCCCTTTTTCCAATTTTCATGTGTTATAGTCGACCATCTTTTTTGGTCATTAGGAATTCCAAGTTAATTTTAGGTAAACCCCCATTTTACTAATTTTTCGTGTGCTTTAGTCCACCATCCTTTCTAGTCATGTGATATTCCGAATTCACTTTTGTTAAAACATTACACGAACGTCCGTTAATACCTTAGATTTTTAGATGGTTGCTAAACACGACCAAAACAACCAATTTTCAAGGTCTCACAATCCCCAAAGCAAGTATAACCCACATTTAGCCTAATTTCATGTGCTATATCAACCATCTTTTTTGGTCATTTGGAATTACGAGATCATTTTTGCAGAAAAAAAAACATCTATTAAAATGTTATCTGTGGAGACGGTTTATCATCATGGACAAAACGACCCATTTTCAAGGTCAAACAAGCCTAGAGCAGGTAAACCCCCTATTTTGTCGATTTTCGTGTGCTATGGTCCACCATATCTTTTTGTCATCCGGAATTCCTAGTTCAATTTTTCCAAAATTTTACATGGATGAATGATAAGACCTTATCTATGGAGCCGGTTTATCAGAACGGCCAAAACGACCCATTTTTAAGGTCAATTGAGCTCCAAAGCAGGTAAACCCCCCATTTTGCTAATTTTTGTGCAATATAGTCCACCATCTCTTTTGGTCATCTTGAATTTCATAGTTCATTTCTGCCCACAATTCATAGGGACATTCGTTAAGACCTTATCAATGGATTTGGTTTTTCACCGTGGCCAAAATGAACAATTTTAAAGGTGAAACGAGTTCAAAACTGGTAAACCCCCCATTTCCTCAATTTTCGTGTGCTTTAATTCACCATCTTTTTTGGTCATAAAAAATTTCAAGTTAATTTTTGTAAAAAATTTACACGGACGTACTTTAAGACATTATATGGATTTAGTTGGTCACCATGGCCAAAATGACTCATTTTCATGATCAAACAAGCTTAGAGTTGGTAAACCCCCATTATGATTATTTTCGTGTGCTATAGTCAATCATATTTTTTGGTCATCTGGATTTCCGAATACATTTTTGCCAAAAATTTCCGTGGACATGCACAAAGACCTGATTAGGGAGCCGGTTTTTCATAACGACTAAAACAATTAAATTTCAAGGTCAAATGAGCCCTAGAGCAAGTAAACCCCCCATTTTCCCAATTTTGCTTGTGCTATAGTCCAACATCTTTTTTTGTCATCAAGAATTCCATCTTCATTTTTAACAAAACATTTACACTACGCTAATACCTTATTGGAGGAGCTGTTGGGTCACCACATCCATAACGTCCTATTTTCAAGGTTAAACGATCACAAAAGAAGGTAAACCCCCCTTTTGCCGATTTTCATGTGTTATAGTCCACCATCTTTTTTGGTCATCCAGAATTACAAGTTATTTTTCGCTACAACATTATAAGATGCCCATTAAGACCTTATTGATGGAGAAAGTTAATAACAATGGCGAAAATGACCCATTTTCAAGGTCTAACGAGCCCCAAAGCAAGTAAACCCCTCATTTTGCCAATTTTTGAGTCCTATAGTCCACCATCTTTATTGATTATCTGGAATTTTTAGATAATTTTTGCTAAAAATTTACACGGGCGTCCGCTAAGACCTTATATATGGAGCCGTTTGGTCAACATTGAAAAAATGACCCAATTTAAAGGTCAAAACGATCCCTAGAGCAGGTAAATCCCCCATTTTGCCGATTTTCTGCTCATCCAAAATTCCGAGTTCATTTTTGTTAAAACATTACACAAAAGTCCATGAAGAGCTTAAATTTTGAGACGGTTGGTAAGCACGACCAAAACATCCCATTTTCAAGGTCTAACAATCCCCAAACCACGTAAACTCCACATTTATCTGATTTTCATGTGTTATATTCCACCATCTTTTTGTTCATTCGAAATTCTGAGATATATTTTGCAATTAATTCACATGAACGTCCGTTAAAATATTATCTATAGAGACGGTTGATCACCATGGTCAAAACGACCCATTTTCATTGTCAAACGAGCATAGAGCAAGTAAACACCCAATTTATCGATTTTTATGTGCTATAGTCCACCATCTATTTTGGTCATCAAGAATTCGGATGTCATTTTCACCAAAAATGTACACGAACGTTCGTTAATAGCTTATCTAAGGAGATGGTTGGTCACCACGGCCAAAATGTTCCATCTTCAAGGTCTAACGAGTCCAAGAGCATGTAAACTCCTATTTTTCTTATTTTCATATGTTATAGTCCTTCATCATTTTATGGTCATCAAGAATTTTGATTTCATTACAAATGTTTACAGCGGCGTCCGTTAAGGCCTTATCTATTTAGTTGATTGGTCACCACGACAAACTCGTCAAATTTTAAGGTCAAACATGCCCTTGAGCAGGTAAACTCTAATTTTTTCCAATCATCATATGTTGTAGTCCACCATTGTTTTTGGTCATCTGGAATTCTGAGTTAATTTTTACCAAAAAAATTATATGGACATTAGTTAAGACATTATCTATGGATCAAGTTGGTCACCACGGCCAAAACGTCATTTACAAGGTCAAACGAACCCCAAAGCAGGTAAAACCCCTATTTTCTCGATTTTCATGAGTTGTAGTCCACTATCTTTTCTGGTCATCAGGAATTCCGTGTTTGCTTTGGCAAAACATTTGCAGGGATGTCCGTGAATACCTTATCTATGGAGCCGGTAGGTCACCACGGCCAAAATGGCCCATTTTCAAGAACCGGTAAACTCCCATTTTTCCAATTTTCATGTGCTATAGTCCACCATCTTTTCGGTCATCCGTAAATACGAGTTCATTATTGCCAAAAATGTACTCAGACATTTGTGAATACCATATCGATAAAGCAAGTTGGTCACCATGAACAAAACGACCCATGTTTAAGGTCAAACGAGCCTAAAGCAGGTAAACCCCCCATTTTCCCGATTTTCGTTGTTATAGTCCACAGTTATTTTTTATCATCTTAAAATCCATCTTTGTTTTTGCAAAAAATTTACAGGAACGTCCGTAAAGACCTTATGATGGAGTAATTATAACACCACGACAAAAACAGACCCATTTTCTAGGTCAAATGAGCCTTAAAGAAGGTAAACTCCAATATTGCCAATTTTAATGTTCGATAGTCCACCATCGTTTTAATCATCCAAAATTTCAAGTTAATTATTACAAATAATTTACATGAACATTCATTAAGACCTTATCTATAAATAAAGTTGCTCACCACCGCCAAAACGGCCCATATTTAAGGTCAAACGAGCGTAGAACAAGTAAAGCCCCGATTTTGCTGATTGTTCTGTTCTATAGTCCACCTTCTTTTTTGGTCATTCAGAATTCCGTGCTTATTTTTTACAAAAAAATCAAGTGACATCTGTTATGACCTTATCTATGGAGCTTCTTGCTCACCACAGTCAAAATGTCCCATTTTAAAGGTCAAATAAGGTCCACAACAGGTAAACCCCCCATTTTTCCAATTTTCGTGTGCTTTAATCCACCATCTGTTTTTCTCATCTGGAATTTCAAGTTAATTTTTGCCAAAAATTTACAGAAACATCTATTAAGACCATATCTATGAACTTGGTTGGTCAATATGGAAAAAACGGCCTATTTTAAAGTTCAAACAAGCGACATATCAGGTAAACTCCACATTTTCCCAATTTTCATGTGCTTTAATCAACCATCTTTTTTGGTTCTCCGGAATTCAGAGTTAATTTTGGCCAAAAATTTACACAGATTTTTGTTAAGACCTTATCTATAGAACTTCTTGGTCACCACGGCAAAAATGATCCATTTTCAAGCTTAAATGAGCCTAATCCAAGTAAACCCCCTATTTTGCCGATTTTCTTGTGTTATAGATCACTATCTTTTTTGGTCATCTGGAATTCCAAAAACATTTTTGCCAATTTTTTGTTATGGATGTCCGTTAAGAACTTATCTATGGAGATGGTTTTTCAAAAAGGCCAAAATGACCAATTTTCAAAGTCAAACGAACCCTAGAGTAAGTAAACCACCAATTTTGCTGATTTTCGTGTGCTATAGTCCATTATGTTTTTTGTTCATCCGGAATTCTAAGTTTATTTGTTGCCAATAAATTATGAGTACATATTTTAAGACCTTATCGATGGAGTCGATTGGTCACCATTCCCCAAACGTCCCATTATCAAGGTCAAATGAGCCACGAAGTAGGTAAACCCAAATATTGCCGATTTTCGTGTGCAATAGTCCCCATATTTTTTGGTCATCCGAAATTCAAGAACATTTTTGCAAAAAATTTACACGGATATCCGTTAAGACCATATCTATTGAGTGGTTTCATCAACACAGCTAAAACAACCTATTTTTAGGTCAAACGAGACCTAGAGAAGGTAAATTCTCATTTTGCCGATTTTCATTGCTATAGTCCACCATATTTTTTTGTCATCGGAAATTCAAAGTTAATGCTGACCAAAAACATGCATTATATTCATTATGACATTATATATTGAGATAGTTGCTAACCACGACCAATACGTCCCATGTAAACCCCTTATTTTTCCGATTTACATGTGCTATAGTCCACATTCCTTTTTTGCTCACATATAATTCTGACTATATTTATGCCAAATATTTACACGGACGTCCGTTAAGACCTTATTTATGAATTAGGTCGTTCACCACTACTAAAACAACCTATTTTCAAGGTCAAACAAGCCCACGAGCAGGTATCTCCAATTTTTCCAATTTCATGTGCAATACTCCACTATCTTTTTTGGTCATCCGAAATCCGAGTTCATTTTTTCCAAATATTTACATATGTGTACTTTAGTACATTATAGATTGAGTCAGTTTGTCTCCATGGCCAAAATGACCCATTTTCAAGATCAAACGAGCTCTAGAGCAGGTAAACTCCCATTTTGCCGATTTTCAAATGCAATTGTCCACCACCTATTTTGGTCATCAAGAATTCCGAGTTCATTATTACAAAAGTTTTACACGAACATTTTTTATGACTTTATATATGAAACAAGTTGCACAGCACGACCAAACCAGCCCCTTTTCATGGTAAAACGAGCCTGAAAGCAAGTAAACCCCCCATTTTTCGATTTCTTTCTTCTATATCCCACCATATTTTTGGTCATCCAGAATTTCGAGTAAATTTTTTTAAAAAAATTAAACTTAAGTACTTTAAAACCTTATCTATGGAGCCGCTTGGTCACCAGGAGAAAAATCCATTTTAAAGGTCAAACGAGCCCCACAACAGGTAAATATTGCTGATTTTCGTGTGATCGTGGTGAGCAACTATCTCCATATATCCCTTTTGTCACCCAGAATTCCGATATCCTATTCACCAAAAAATTACATAGACGTCCATGAAGACCTTATGTATGGATACGGTTGATCACACGGCCAAAACGATCCATTTTCAAGGTCAAATGACCTCAGAGCATGTAAACCCCTTATTTTTCTGATTTTTGTGTGCTATAATCTACCATCTTTCTTGGTAATCCAGAATTCCGATTTAAATTTTGTCAAACATTTATATGGAAATACATTAAACCTTATCTATAGAGTCGGTTGATCACCACAACCGAAACGTCCAAGTTTCAAGGTCTAACGAACCACAGTAGGTGAACTCCTATTTTTCCGATTTTCATATGGTAAACTCTACCATATTTTTTTGAAACCCAATATTCCAAGTTCATTTTTTCCAAAAATTTACCGAGACGTCCTTTAAGACCTTATATATGGATTTTGTTGGTCACCGCGGTCAAAACAACCAATTTTAAAGGTCAAACGAGCTCTAGAGCAGGTAAACACCCCATTTTTTCAATTTTCGTATGCTTTAATCCACCATCATTTATCGTCATCTAGAATTCTGTACTAATTTTTGCCAAAGATTTACAGGGACGTCCGTTAAGAACGTAAATTTGTATTTGATTGGTGCCAACGACAAATATGGCCCGTTGCAAGGTCAAATGAGCCCCACAATAGGTAAACTCCAGTTTTGCTGATTTTCATATGCTATAGTCCACCATATTTTTTGTTATCCAAAATTACGAGTTAGTTATCACTAAAATTTAAATAGACATTCTATAAGACCTTATATATTGAGTCAATTGTTTACCATGTCTAAACGGTCCATTTTTAAGGTCAACAAGCCCAATGTAGGTAAACCTCCCCCCCCCCTCTTATGGAGATTTTTGTGGGCTATATTCCACCATCTTTTTTGGTCATCCGTAATTTCAAGATCATTTTAGCCCAAAAATTTCATGGAAGTTCGCTAAGACCGTATTAAGGGAGCAATTTGGATACATTGGCCAAAACAACCCATTTTCAAGGTCAAAGGAACGTAAAGCACCTATTATTCCAAATTTTGTGTGCTATGTCCATTTTATGTTCATTTGGAATTCAAACTTTCTTGTGCCAAAAATTTACACGGACGTGAATTAAGACCTTATATATTGAGTCGGTTTGTCACCATAGCCAAATTGGCCCATTTTCAAGGTCAAATGATTCTTATAGCATGAACCCCCCTATTTCTCTGATTTTCATGTGCTTTAGTCCTCCATCTATTTTGGTTATCCAAAATTTCAAGTTATGTTTTTCCAAAAAATTACCTGGACATCTGTTAAGACATTATATATTTAGCCGGTTGGTCATCACGGCCAACACAACCCATTTTTTTAGGTCAAATGAGTCCAGAACAGGTAAACTCCCATTTTAGCTGATTTTCATGTGATATAGTCCACCATCATTTTTGGTCATCGTGAATTTTGAGTTAATTATTACCATAAATTTACACGGTTTCCCATTAAGACCTTATCTATGGATTCGGTTGGTCATCACGGCCAAAATGGACCACTTTGAAAGTCAACCGAGCATAGAATAGGTAAACCCCCTATTTTTCGCCAATTTTCATGTGCTAAAATCCACCATCTTTTTTGTTCATCAAGAATTTTCGAGATTATTCTTGCCAAAATTGACAAGAACATCCGTTAAGACCTTATCTATGGATCACCACGGCCAAAATGACCCATTTTCCAGGTCAAACGACTCGTAAAGTAGGTAAATCCACATTTTGCCAATATTCGTGTGCAATAGTTCACCATCTTTTTTGATCATCCAAAATTCATAGTTCATTATTGAAAAAAATATACACGATAGTCTCGTAAGACCTTATTTATGGAGCCAGTTGGTCACCATGGCAAAAATGACCTATTTTTAAGGTGAAAATAGCCTTAGATTAGGTAAACTCTAATTTTTTTTCGATTTTCATGAGCTTTAATCCACAATTTTTTTGGTCATCCGAAATATCGAGTTAATTTTTGCTAAGAATTAAACTGGACATTTGTTAAGACGTTATCTCTGGAGCAAGTTTGTCACCATATCCAAAACGACCCATTTTCAAGGTCAAACAAGCCCAAAAGCAGGTAAAACCCCCATTTCCCATTTTTCGTGTGCTGTAGTCCACCATCTTTTATAGTCATCCTTAATTCCAAGATCATTTTTGCATTTGCAGGGACGTCTGTTAAGACCTTATATATTGAGTCAGTTTGTCACCATGGCCAAAATGACCTATTTTCAAGGTCAAACGACCCAGAGCAAGTAAACCTTTCATTTTTTTATTCTTATGTACTATAGTCCACCCTTTTTTGGTCATTTGGAATTCCAAGTTAATTATTACAAAAAATTTACACAGAGGTACATTAAGACCTTATCTATAAACACAGTTTGTCACCACGACCAAAATGACCAATTTCCAAGGTCAAGCGAGCCCCAAGGCAGGTGATCCCCACATTTCGCCAATTTTCATATGCTATAGTCCTCTATCTTTTTTGGTCATCAAGACTTCTAATATCATTTTTGTCAAAAATTTACATGAATGTTTGTTAAGATCTAATCTATGGAGAAGGTTTGACACCACGGCCAAAATGTCCCATTTTCAAGGTCAAACGACCAGAGCAAGTATCTTTTTTGGTCATCCAGAATTTCGAGTTCATTTCTGTCAAAAATTTAGACAAACGTCCGTTAAGTCCTTGTCTATGGAGTCGATTGGTCACCACGACCAGAATATTCCATTTTTAAGGTCAAACGAGTTCCATAGCAGGTAAACCTGCAATCCGATTTTCAGATACTATAGTCCACCATCTTTTTTGGTTATTGAGAATTCTGAGTTCATTATTACCAAAAATTTATACAGACATTCTGGAAGACCATATCTATAAAGCTGACTAGACAGAGGCCAGAATGGCTCATTTTTAAGTTCAAATGATCCGAGAGTATGTAAACTTCCTATATATTATGCCTATTTTCGTGTGATGTAGTCCACATTCTTTTTTGGTCATCTTGAAGTCCGAGTTCATTTTATCCAAAACATTACAAGGGCATCCATGAAGACCTTGTATAAGGAGAGGTAGGTCACTATGGCCAAAATGGCCTATTTTAAAGGTCAAACGAGCCTTAGAGCAGGTAGACCCTGCATTTTGCCAATTTTTGTGTGTTATACTCCACCATCTTTTTTGGTAATCCAGAATTAGGTGTTCATTTCTACGTAAACTTAAACGGAAGTTACTTAAGACCTTATATGTGGATTTGTTTTGTCACCGCGTCCAAAATGGTCCAATTTAAAGATTAAACGAGCCCTAGAGTCGGTAAACCTCTCATTTTGCTGATTTTTGTCTGCTATAGTCCACTATCTTATTTGGTCATCCAGAATTCTGAGTTCGTTTTGCCAAATATTTAAACTAACATATGTTAATACCTTATCTATGGAGCCGGTTAGACACCACAACCAAAACGACCAATTTTCAAGATCAAACAAGACTCAGAGCAGGTAATCCCCCATTTTTCTGATTTTCGTGTTTTAATTCCTCTAGAATTCTGAGTTCATTCTTGCCAAATATTTACAAGGAGATCTATGAAGACCTTATCTATGGAGCGTGTAGGTCACCACAACCAAAACAACCTATTTTCAAGGTCAAACGAGCCCTATAGTAGGTAAACCCCCTATTTACCAAAATTCACGTGCAACAATCCATCATCTTTTTTGGTTTTACAGAATTCTAACTTTATTTTTCCAAAAATTTGCACGGATTTCCGCTAAAATATTATCTATTGAGCCTATAGGTCACCACGGCCAAAAAGGCCCAGTTTAAAGGTCAAACGAGCCCAAGAACAAGTAAACCCTCCCATTTTATCAAATTTTGTGTATTTTAATCCACCATATTTTTGGGTCATCTATTATTTCGAGTAAAATTTTGCCAAAAATTTTCAAGAACGTCCATTAATACCTTATCTATGGAGCCGGTTGGTGACCATGACAAAATGAACATTTTGAAAGGTCAAATGAGCCCAAAGCAGGTAAACTCTCATTTTGTCAATTTTCATGTACTATAGTTCACCATCTTTTTTTGTCATTCGGAATTCTGATATCATTATTACCAAAAATTTACACGGACATTCCTTACGACATTATCTACGAAGTCGATTGGTGACCAAGGCCAAACGACCTATTTTAAAAGTCAAACAAGCCTCAAAGCAGGTAAACCTTCCATTTTGTGGTTTTTCGTGTTTTATAGTCAACTATATTTTTCAATCATCCATAATTCAAAGATCATCTTTGCCAAAAATTTACATGGACATGTGTTAAGACCTTATCTATTGTGCCGGTTCGTCACCACGACCAAAGCAACCCATTTTCAAGGTCAAACGAGACCAGAGTAAGTAAACCCCTATTTTACCAATTTTCGTGTACTATAGTCTTCTATATCTTTCGGTAATCCAGAATTCTTAGTTTATTTTTTCCAAAACATTACACGGACATCCATGAAGACCTTATCTATGGAGCCGATTTGTCACCATGGCCAAAACAAACCATTTTCAAGGTCAATAAAGCCCAGAGCACGTAAACCCCATATTTTGCCAATTTTTGTGTGCTATCAATATATTTTTTTGGTCATCCGGAATTCTGAAATTATTTTTACAAAAAATTTACACGAACGTCCTTTAAGACCTTATATTTAAAGTCGGTTGGTCACTACAGCCAAATCAGCCTAATTTCAAGGTCAAACAAGGCCGGAGTAGATAAAACTCCCATTTTGACGATTTTAGTGTATTATGATCCACAATCATTTTTGGTCCTCTAGAATTTCGAGTTCTTTTTTGTCAAACATTTACAGTGACATCCGTGAAGACCCTATCAATGGATCTGGTAGGTAACCACGGCCAAAACAACCCATTTTCAAGGTCAAATGAGCCCAAAGTAGTTAAAACCCCTATTTGCCAAATTTTGTATGCAATTGTCCACCATTTGTTTTAATCATCCTAAATTATGAGTTTATTTTTTCCAAAAATTTATAAGGACATCTGCTAAAAAGGTCACCATGGACAAAACGTCCCATTTAAAAGGTCAAACAAACTATAGAGCAGGTAAACCCCCCATTTTACGTCTTTTTGTGTGCTACATCCCACCATCTTTTTTGTCATCCAGAATTCCAAGTTAATTTTTTCTAAAAAATTTACACTTACATATGATAAGACCTTATCTATGGATCTGGTTGGTCACCACGGCCAAAGCATCCCATTTTAAAAGTTAAACGAGCCCCAAAGCAAGTAAACCCACCATTATTCCTATTTTCGTGTGGTATAGTCCACCATCTTTTTTTGTCATTCAGAATTCTGAGTTCATTTTGGTCAAAAATTAACATTGACTTCCGTTAAGTTTATATATATAGATCCGGTAGTTCATCAAGACCAAAATGGCCTATTTGCTAGGTTAAACGAGCCTAGAGCAGGTAAACTCCTATTTTGCCAATTTTAATTTACTATAGTCCACTATCTTTTTTGGTCTTCCAAAATTGACAGTTAATTATTGCAAAAAAATATACACGGATATTCAGTAAGACATTATCTATGGAGTCAATTTTTCACCAAGGACAAAACGACCAATTTTTATTGTTAAACAAGTCCAATGAAAGTAAACACTCTATTTTACCGATTTTTGTGTCCTATAGTCCACTATCTTTTTTTGTCATTTAGGATTCTAAAATCATCTGCCCAAAATTTAAACAGAGGTCCATGTAAGCCTTATCAATGGAGACGGTTGGTCATAACAGCCAAAACGACCCATTATCAATGTCAAACGAACCCAAGAGTAGGTAAACCACATATTTATCAAAATTTTGTGTGCTATAGTTCTTTGTATTTTTTGTTCATCTAGAATTCCGAATTATTTTTGCCAAAAATTTACACAAACGTCCGTTAAGACCTTATCTATGGGGTCGGCTGGTCACCACTTCCAAATTGGCCCATTTTAAAGTCCAAACGAGCCCTAGAGCACGTAAACCCCCCATTTTGCCCATTTTCATATTCTATGCTCCACTATCTTATTTTGTCATCCAAAATTCGGCGTTCATTTTTTCAAAAATTTACACGGTCATACCTTATGACCTTATCTATGGAGCAAGTTATTCACCACGTACAGTACAACCCATTTTTAGGTAAAACGAGACAAGAATACGTAAACTTCCATTTTTCTTATTTTCATGTACTATATTTCACCATCTTTTTTTTTTTCATCGTTAATTTAGAGTTAATTTTCACTAAACATTTACACAGACATTTGTTAAGAGATTATTTATGGAATCGTTTGGTCACCACAGCTAAAAAGGCACATTTTCAAGGTCTAGCGAGTCTATAGAAGGTAAACCCCCTATTTTTTCGATTTTTGTGTGTTATATCCTACTATATTTTTTATCATAAAAATTCTAAGATCATTTTCGACAAAAATTTACATGGAAGTCTGTTAAGAACTTATATATGGATCACCACTACCAAAATGACCCATTTTCAAGGTCAAACAACCCACAAGCAGCTAAACCCCTTATTAGTCCACCATCTTTTTTGATAATCTAGAATTCCAAGTTTATTTTTGTCAAAAATTTGTATGAACAACCGTTAAGTCCTTATCTATGGAGCCATTTTTTCACCACGACCAAAACATTCCATTTTCAAGGTCAAATGAGCTCAGAGCATGTACACTCCTATTGTTCCAATTTTCATGTGCTATAGTCCACCATCTGTTTTTGTCATCCGAATTTCCGAGTTCATTATTGCCAAAACTTTGCATGGACATCTTTTATGACCTTATCTATGGATTAGGATGGACACAATAGACAAAAAGGACCATTTTAAGGTCAAAAGAGCCTACATCAAGTGAACCCTCCATTTTGCCGATTTTTATGTGGTATAGTCGATAATCTTTTTTTGTCATCCAGAAGCCCGAATTCATTTTTGCAAAAATTTTGCAAGGACGTCCATGAAGAGTTTATATATGGACACGGTAGGACACCACAACGAAAGTACCCACTTTAAAGGTCAAACGAACCACAGAGTTGGTAAAGCCCTTATTTTGCCGAATTTCATGTGCTATAGTCCACCAATGTTTTTGGACAACCATAATTTTGAGTACATCATTGCAAAAAAATTATGCAGACGTTTGTTAAGACTTTATCTATGGAGTCGATTGGTCACCAAGGATTAAATAACCCCTTTTCACGATCCGACGAGCCCCAAGCAGGGAAACCCCCCCCCCCCCCATTTTCCCAATTCTTGTGTGCTATATCTCTCCCCCTTTTTGGTAATCTAGAATTCCGAGTTAATTTTTTCTAAAATATCTACACTTACGTAGAATAGGACCTTATTTATGGAGCTCATTGGTGATCACTGCCATGAAAACCAATTTTAAAGGTTAAAAGAGCCCCATAGCAAGTAAACCCACCATTTTGTCGATTTTCGTGTGGTATAGTCCACCATCTTTTTTCGGCATCCATAATTTTGAGTTCATTTTGGTAAAAAATTTACACAGACGTCTGTTATGTCCTTATCTATAGAGTCGGTTAGTCACAACATCCAAAACGTTCCATATTCAATGTCAAACGAGCCTCAGAGCATGTAAACTCCCATTTTTCTAATATCATTTTTTCAAAAAATTTACACAAAGATCCTCTAAGACCTTATCTATGGATATGATAGGACACCACGACCAATTCTAAAGGTAAACGATCCCTAGAGCAGGTAAACCCCTCATTTTTTTTCAATTTTCATGTGTTAAAATCCACCATATTTTTTGGTCATCCTGAATTCTAAGTTAATTTTTCCAAAAATTTAAATGGACGTCCATTAAGACCTTATCTATGGAGTCAGTTGGTCCACGACAAAAATGGCCCATTTGCAAGATAAAATGAGCCCGGAGCAAGTAAACTCCAATTTTCATGTGCTATAGTCCACCATATTTTTTGGTCATCAAGAATTCTGAGTTAATTATTACCAAAAATTTACACATACTGTCATTAAGACCTTATTTATGGAGTCGGTTGGTCACCACTGCCAAACAGGCTCATTTTTAAGGTTAAACGGGCATAATGCATCTAAAACCCCCTATTTTGCCGATTTCGTGTTCTATAGTACACTATCTTTCTTGGTCATCTCGGAATTTCGAGTTCATTTTTGCCTTAAATATACACAGACGTCCCTTAAGACCTTATCAATAGAGAGGGTTGGTCAGAACTGGTAGAACAACCCATTTTCAAGGTTAAATGAACCAAGAGCAACTAAAACCACAAATTTTGCCAAATTTTGTGTGATATAGTCCATTATATTTTTTGTACATTTAAAATTCTGAGTTTATTTTTGCCAAATATTTACATGGACATACGTCAAGACCTAATCTATGGATTCGGTTGTACAGCATGGCCAAATCAGCCCATTTTCAATGTCAAACGAGCCGTAGATGAGGTAAACCCCTCATTTTGTTGATTTTCATGTGGTATAGTCCATCATCCTTTTTGGTCATCTAGAATTCCGAGTTCATTTTTGTCAAAAATTTAAACGGACGTTTGTTAAGTCCTTATCTATAGAGACGGTTGGTCACCACGCCCAAAATATTCTATTTTAAAGATCAATCAATACCCAGAGCATGAAAACTCCTATTTTTTCATTTTTCATGTGCTATAAGGCACCATCTTTTTTATTCATCTCAATTTCTGAGTTAATTATTGCCAAGAATTTGCATAGACATTCATCAAGACCTTATCTATGGATTTTTTTAGTCATCACGGCCAAAATGACCCATTTTTAAGGTTAAACGAACCGTAGAGTAGGTACCCCTATTTTTTCAATTTTCGCGTGGTATAGTCCAAAATGTTTTTTTATCATATGGAAAATCGAGTTCATTTTTGCCAAAAATTTATAGGGACAGCCGTGAAGACCTTATCTGGGGAGCCATTAGGTCAACACGGACAAAACAACCAATTCTCAAGGTCAAACGTGCCATAGAGCAGGTAAAGCCCCTATCCCTTTGAATTCAATATTCAAAGTTGTGATCGGATCGATTCCTTAGAAAGAATCGATTCAATACATTTCTTATGTACCCATAGGTACTATGTTGGGTTTGAATCAGATTTCGGATCAATCTATATTGAGTGACTGCCTCCATTATGTTGTTGTTAGCAAATACCACTATTTTTTATTTTGGATTTTCAAAATCATTCCCGCATGAGATCCTGACCCATTTTTTCTGATCCTTCGAGAAAAATATTCATTCTCTTCAAAAAAAATAGGTGGTAGAACCTTTGCCGAATTTCATAGTCCACTATCTTTTTTGGTCATCCAAAATTCCGAGTTACTTTTTCAAAAAATTTACACATACGTTTATTAAGACCTTATCTACGGAGTCGGTTGGTCAACACGGCTAAAACGACCCATTTTTTAAGTCAACCGAGCCAAGAGCGTGTACACATAGAATTTTGTAAATTTTCGTGTGCAATAGTCCATCATCTTATTTGGGCATCTAAAATTCCGATTACCTTTTTGCCAAACTTTTACAGGACGTCAATTAAGACCTTATCTATGGATTCGGTCGGTCACCACTGCCAAAACAATCAACTTTCAAGGTCAAAAAAGCCTAGAGTAGGTAAAAATCCATTTTGCCGATTTTCATGTGCTATAGTCCACTATCTTTTGTGGTTATCCGCAATTTTGAATTCGTTTTTTCATAAAATTTATACTAATGTCCATTTGATCTTATCTATGGAGTTGGGATCTTATTTATGGAGTTGGTTGGTCACCATGTCCAAAACAACCCATTTTTAATGTCAAACAATCCCATAGTATGTAACCCACCATTTTTGCTGATTTTCGTGTGCTATAGCCCACCAACATTTTTGGTCATCCGAAATTTTGAGTTTAGTTTTGCCAAAATGTTACACGAAGTCCGTTAAGACCTTATTTATGGATTTTGTTGATTACCATGGCCAAAATGACCTAGTTTAAAGGTCAAACAAGCCCCAAGGTAGGTATACACCCCATTTTTCCGATTTTCATGTGTAATACCCTAGAATCTATTTTGGATATTGGGAATTCCGAGATCATTTTTGATAAAAATTGATATGGATGTCCGCTAAGAACTTATCTATGGAGCCAGTTTGTCATCATGGACAAAGTGTTCAATTTTCACGAACAAACGAGCCAGAGCATGTAAACCCCCTATTATGCATATTTGTGAGCTATAATCAACCATATTTTTTGGTCATCTGTAATTCCGAGTTCATTTTTTCCAAACATTTACACGGAAGTTTGTTAGGACCTTATCTATAGACTTGGTTTTTCACCATGACCAAAACAACAAATTTTAAAGGTTAAACAATCCCAGAGAGGATAAACCCCCCATTTTGTCAAGTTTCGTCTGCTATAGTGCACTATATCTTTTGGTCATCCAGAATTCCGAGTTCATTTTGTCAAATATATACACTGATGATGGTTGGTCATATCTGCAAAAATGACCTTTTTCAAGGACAAACAAACCCAGAGCAGGTAAACCCCCTATTTTATAGATTTTTGTGTGTTGTAGTCCAACATCATTTTTGGTTATCCAGAATTCTGAGTTAATTTTTGATAGAAGTTTATACAGACGTCCATTAAGACCTTATCTTTGGAGAAACTTGGTCACCACGACCAAAAAAGGGTCCATTTTCAAGGTCTAACGAGCCTCAAGCAAGTAAACCCCCTTTTGTCAATTTTTGTTCCTATTATTCACCATCATTATTGACCATCTGGAATTCCAAGATCATTATTGCCAGAAATTTACACGGACGTCCGTTAAGACCTCATCTACGGATCCGATTTGTAATCGCAACCAAAACGTCCCAAATTCAAGGTCAAACGAGCCCTAGAGCAGGTAAACCTCTATTTTTTTTTATTTTCATGTGCTATGTCCAACATCTTTTTTTGTCATCCGAAATTATGAGTTTATTTTTGTCAAAATTTTAAAGGATGTTCGTTAAGACCATATCTATGGAGATGATTTGTCATCACTACCAAAATGATCCACTTTCAAGGTTTAAAGAGCCCTAAAGCAGGTAAAGCCCCATTTTGCCGATTTTTGTGTGCTATAGTCCACCATCTTTTTTGGTCATCCAAAATTCCGAGATCATTTTCACCAAAATTGTACCCAAACATCCATTAAGACCTTATTTATGGAGACAGTTGGCCACAATGGTTAAAATGTTCCATTTTCAAGGTTAAACGAGCCATACAACAGGTAAACTCCTATTTTTCGGATCTTCATGTGCTATATTCCATCATCTTTTTTGGTTATATGGAATTCTGCATTCACTGTTGCCAAAAAAATTACAATGGGCTTGTGTAATACCTTATCGATAGAATCGGTTGGTCACCACAACAAAATTGACCCATATTTAAGGTCAATGATTTCTAGTGTAGGTAAACTCTCATTTTTTCGATTTTCATATGCTATAGTCCATCATTCTTTTAATCATCTGGAATTACGAGGTAATTTTTTCTAAAAATGAAAAAATCGCTTGTTAAGACGTTATTTATGGAACAAGTTGGTCGCCACGGTCAAACCAGCCCATTTACAAGGTCAAATAAACTCTAAAGCAGGTAAACCCCCCATTTTTTTGATTTTCCTGTGATGCAGTTTACCATGTTTTTAGTCATCCAGAATTCCAAGATAATTTTTCCAAAAATTTCCATGAACATCCCTTAAGACCTTATTAATAGAGCAGGTTTGTCACAACGGCCAAAATGACCCATTTTAAGGTCAAATGAACCCCAAGAGCAACTAAACCACATATTTTGCGAATTTTGTGTGATATAGTCCATTATTTTTTTTGTTCATCCACAATTCCTAGTTTATTTTTGACAAATATTTACATGGACATCCATTAAGCCCTTATCAATGGAGCAGATTGGTCACAACAGCCAAAACGACCCATTTTCAAGGCAAGTGAACCCAAGAGTAACTAAACCACATAGTTTGCAGAATTTTGTGTGATATAGGCCTTTATAGTTTTTGCTCATCCATAATTCCAAGTTTATTTTTGCCAAATATTTACATGGACATCCCTCAACACCTTACCCATGGAGTCGGTTTGTCCAGGCTAAAGCGGTCCATTTTCAAAGTCAAATGAGCCCTAGAGTAGGTAAACCCCTCATTTTGTTGATTTTCATATGGTATAGTCCACCATCTTTTTTGGTAATCCGGAATTCGAGTTCATTTTGGTAAAAAATTTACATGAACGTCCGTTCAATCCTTATATCTATATAGTCGGTTGGTCACCACGGCAAAAATGTTCTATTTTCAAGGTCAATCGAGCCCACAACATGTAAACTCTTATTTTCCTGATTTTCACATGCTATAAGCCACCATCTTTTTTGGTCATCCGTATTTCTGAGTTCATAATTGCCAAAAACATGCATGGATGTTCATTAAGACCTTATCTACGTATTTGATTGGTCATAGCAACCAAAATGACAGATTTTTAAGGTTAAACCATCCCCAAAGAAGGTAAACCCCCTATTTTGCTAATTTTTGCGTGTTGTAGTCCACAATGTTTTTTGGTCACCTCGAAATTTGATTTCTTTTTTGCTAAATATTTACAACAAGGTCCAATAATACCTTATCTATGTAGTCGTTTGGTCACCACGGCCAAAACAACCTAATTTCAAGGTCAAACAAGCCACAGAGCAGGTAAAGCCCCTATTTTGCAGAATTTTGTGTGCAATAGTCCACCATCTTTTTTGCTCATAAAAAATTCTGAGTTAAGTTTTTCAAAAAATTTCCACAAACATCCGTTAACACCTTATTTACGGATCCGGTTGGTCAACACAACTAATACGGCCCATTTTCAAGGTTAAACGAGCCCATAGCAGGTGAACGGACCATTTTGCCAATTTTTGTGTGCTATAGTACACCATCTTATTTAGTCATCTAGAATTCCGACTACAATTTTTCCAAATTTTTGCACGGACTTTAGTTAAGACCTTATACATGGATTCGTTGGTCACCGCTGCAAAAAGGGCAAATTTTCAAGGTCAAACAACCCCAGAGCTTAACCCCTATTTTACCGATTTTCTTGTGCTTAAGTCCATCATGTTTTTTGGTTATCCGGAATTCTTGAGTTTGTTTTTTCCAAAAATTGACACTGACATCTACTAGACCATATCTATGGAGTCGGTTGGTCTCCATGGACAAAACGACCCATTTTTAATTTCAAACAAGCCCAGAGTAGGTAACCCCCCATTTTGCTGATTTTCATGTGATTTAGTCTACCCTCTTTTTTGGTCATCCAGATTTCTAAGTTGAATTTTGCCAAAATGTTAAACGAAATCCGTTAAGACCTAGTTTTGTGGAGTCGGTTTGTTATCACGGCAAAAACAGACCATTTTAAAGGTCAAAAGAGCCCTAGAGCAGGTCTCCCCCCCCCCCCATTTTGACAATTTTTATGTGCAATAGTCCTGAATCTTTTATAGTCATTCGGAATTCTGAGATACTTTTTGCCAAAATTTTACATGAATGTCTGTTAAGAACTTATCTATGGAGCCACTTGGTCACCGCGTCCAAAGTGGCGCATTTTCACGATCAAATGAGCCCAGAGCATGTAAATTCCCTAATATGCAGATTTGTGTGCTATAGTCCATTATATTTTTGGTCATCCTGAATCTGAGATCCATTTTTCCAAAAATTTACACGGATGTTTGATAAGACCTTATTTATGGAGTAAGTGTCTAACCACAATCAAAATGGCAAATTTTGAAGGTCAAAGAATCAAAGAGAGGATAAACCCCCTATTTTGCTAATTTTCGTTTGCTATAGTCCATGATCTTTTTTGGTCATCAATATTTTTGAGTTTATTTTTTCCAAAAATTTACATTAACGTCTGTTCAGACCTTATCGAAAGATATGGTTGGTCACCACTGCCAAAATGACCCATTTTTAAGGTCAAATGATCCAAGAGTAGGTTAACCCCCTATTTTCCTGATTTTCGTGTGTTGTCATCCAACATCTCTTTTGGTCATCAACAATTCCAAGTTAAGTTTTGCTAAAAGTTTTATGGACTTCCGTTAAGACCTTATCTATGGAGCAAGTTGGTCACCCATACAAATTGACCCAATTTCAAGATCTAACTATCCCCAGAGCAGGTAATGTTAGGACCGAAATCTAGACCACAGACGAGACCGGCGTCGTTGACCTCTCAGAGGTCACAGACAAGCCTACATACCTCATTCTTACTTCATCTAGGTTAATTTTAGCGGAAAATTAGAATTTTTGGTTTTCTAATTTCATTCTAAACATTTTAAACTTAACATCATAGGCATTCACAAATCAACCATCTAATATAGAGATAATCAAATAAAAGAAACAGTTCGTAGTTGCATTAAACTTATTCTTTCCAAAACGACACCAATACAAAGTCTGAAATGAAAGTGGAAAGAAACACTAGTGGAACATTCTCCACTAGCTAAAGCTTACATCTAAGCTAGATAATAACGCTAGACATCCTCGAAAGCATGAGGGCCTACCAAGTTCGGATGAAAGCTCCACGTCTGGATATCATCAACGTCAACTTGTAAGCTCTAGCGTCCACCTGTGCCTGCATCTAAAAACATAGAGTTGTATGGGATTTGTACACACTTGTACTAAGTAAGGGTATATGCAAGCATACACCAAATACATGCATGAGTAAGAATAGCTCTTTCCTAACAACATGATTATTGAAAGTCAAGTCAGTGGACTTGCCAAATTGGGATTAGGAAAGTCAATGAGCTTTCATAATTTTGATTAGGAAAGTGAGTGATCTTTCAAAATTTGGATTAGGAAAGTGAGTGAGCTTTCCACATTTGGATTAGGAATGTCATGCCATGAGAGTAATATGCATCGTCATACTTATCATATTGCACACAACACATAACATCTTGCACATAGCACATAACATATTGCATATAGCACATAACATTTTTCATATCATTCATTCATATGCCATGAGACCTTGGAATCATGGACTTGACATCAAGACTACCCAAATGAGGCTCAACATATGGGACCTCAACTAGGGAGCCTTTTTTACCAAACACAGAGTCTGCTTCATTCATTCATACATACTTCATTTCATTTCATTCATATGCTAGTGTAGAACACCAGCTATACCTAGGATGTAGTTTAAGAATTTCATCGGGTTCACTGTGCAATTATCAAGAATGACCTAGCGTCATTACTTGAGTCTAGCTCACATCTTGACTATCCTATCCTAACACCTTTGGTATCATTCATTTCATTACGCGCATCCTTTAAGGCTGGCTTCATTCATTCATATGAAACTTTTAGTTTAACCGACATAGATCATGTGAGCATCATGAAATCCAGTGTCTCCCCCAAACCAAAAAAAGGTGGAATCACCGGGCAAAAGTGACCCAAAACATGCTAGCGTACATGGGATTTGAACCCCGCCAGATCCCTATATTAACAGTATAGGTTCAAAGACTAGGAGATATAAGGATACTCATACCAAGCATGACGGATAGTCTCATCTAATGAGAGTTACGTGAACCTTCGCCTTTCCCAAAAGAAGGCATCACCGCTCATAGCTAGTCTATTGGTGCTCAGTATAAAGTTCAATTACATGCAACTCATACGTCATGGAAGCTGGCTTTTAGTATGAGGACATCATGGCTCAATATATGATTTCTCATCTCATCATTAGTATTAAGTGTGTTAATCCCAATACATTCATTACAGTGTTCATAGAGACTGGTCTCTTCATTAACTTTACACTCTCATAGGTGTGTATGTTTTGGTAACATTTACTGAGGCTTATTTAGATTGATCTCATCTTTTACATATGCCTCATATCATGTTGTCATAACATTCATTAACATAAGCATATTTGTTCTTAATAATTACTCACTCTTTTTACGTGAATGTTCATTTCATCATATGCCAATGCACTTGTCCATTTAGTGTATTTCACACTCTTACTTAATTCATCATGTGCCAATGCACTTGGCCATTTAATGTGGTTTACACTCTTACTTAACCCTTCTAGGGTTGCATCATTTCATTACATACATCTTAGGTTTACTTATTTTAAAACGTATGCTAGACTTATGGGTCTATATATACAAGCAAATAAGCTTCATTCATAGTTCATTTAAGTGATTCATATCTTCCTAAGATTATGTGGTACAACACTTATGAATCTTGTATGTATGTCAGATCTCTATTCGATCTAAGTAGGCAACATTATTCTTGAATATTTCATTCACGTATGACTTGTGTATCAATACAGAATTTGGGCAAGGGAACCCGGTTTCTAATCCCTTGGACAACACTTATATTTTTCATTTATTTTATTTTGGTCCACATGGCTTGGGGACCCAAGATCAAGCACCAACGCCTTCATTTCTTTTATTTACATTTTATCTTTCTTGGCCGAGGGGTTGTGGGATCGAACCCCCACTGCCCAATTTTATTTTAAATACTTTTTTCATGGCTTCTTTGAGTTGATCATGAGGTTGTGGGATCGAACCCCCACAACCTCACTTTAGTATTCATTTAAATCTTCTTTTCCGGCTAGAGGTCATGGGTTCGATTCCCACGCATCACACACATTTTCTTCTCATTTTTCTTGAAGCTTGACCTAGAGGTTGTGGTTTTGAATCCCACTCCTCTCATTTCTTATTTTCATACTTTATTTTCCAGCCAAGACCATGATTCGAATCTCATTCACCACATCCCACTTACTTCTTTATTTTCATGATTTTTAACATGGTGAGGTCACAGGTTAAACCCTCCATGACCTCACTTTTTTTAATTCATTTTGCACAACATTAACCCTCTTAACTTAACCGAAACTCATCATTTGAAATTGGAAATTTTTGCAGCCTATTTTCTCACTTCTTTAATGTTAAACCTTTAGATGTTTTATGTAGTTTTTAGTGAGTTCTTTAGTTACATTTTCAAGATTTCATTTGAGAAAGAATTGCACTCAAATCAGCATCTTTACATCACCTATGAACATCAATATTTACATAAACATGCGTAAATGAAATAAAAAGAACTAACATCACATTTTAGAGCCTTAAACCCGAGGCACATAATCATGGTTCACATTGCACACACGTACACATAGTTTCGGAGCACATAGGTGATCCCTCATACGATTTCAAACACACATACATGAAGATATTCATCACAAAAACACAACATAGACCTAATAGCTACCAGGAAACATATCCAACCTATAAATCATTGGGAGCTACTGACAGGGACATGCAACGGGGAAACAACCCTAGTTTTCGGATTGAATATACTGAACCTTAGGGGTCTCTTAGGAAAGGGACCAAGAGAGAAGAGAACCCATACCTTTTTAACGTCCAAAACTCAACTTGCTGCCCAAAAATCTTCTCCAAACACACGTCCAAGACTGAAATTTCAACACCCTGCTGACGGAAAACCTTCTCTTTGCCTACGTGATTGATTAACGTTTGTTTTTCTTATATTTTCGTGTGAGTTCTTCAAGTGTGAAGAACCTTTGTAAATTTTCTGCTCTTGAATGTTATTCGGCAGAGAGAAACATGAATAGGAAAATAGAGTGATCATGAATGTTGAGGAGATAGATGTGAAAGAGTTAGAGTTTTATTAGGCTTAAGAGTCTAGTCTAGGACTTAGTCAAACAAGGTTTTATTAAATGATAAAAAATCTGATTTCCCTTTTATTTTAAGTAAGCTAATAAATAATAAATATTAATTAATTACATTAATTTACAAACATATATTGAAACAAATATAATTCATTGTTTACACCTAGGTTCGAACCCAGGTGGAGCAAGACTTTAAATGAAGAGCCAATTTTCGGCCTTCACTCCCCAAAATACCACTCAGCCTTATTAATTAAATAATTAATTATATATTTAAGGTAATTGAGATACTACCATTAGCCTGGATAAATACCATTTTATCCCTAGACCCTCAAGACTTAAGATTTCTCCTTTTTAAGTTCGGTAAAGACTCATCCGAGTAAATCTTCATATTCGGGAGCCCTACATGGCTGGACCTAGCCTTTCCTAGCTCAACTTACTCTCCATGTAAGTTGGCTTGGTTGTCGTAAGGGTTCAGAGGTCTGGTTCTATACGCATTAATCCGTGTGAACCCGGTCTTATCGTAGGCATTCTAGGCACATTAAACATTATTTAGCATAGCCATTTTTAGGGTTGTTACATGTAAACCTCTAATTTTGTCGATTTTTGTTACCTATAGTCCACCATCCTTTTTTATCATCTTGAATTCCGAGATCATTTTTGGCAGAAATTTACATGGACGTCCCTTACATTTGATTTATGGAGTCGGTTGGTCACCACGGACAAAATGACCCATTTTCAAGGTCAAACGATCCCCAAAGTAGGTAAACCACCGATTTTGCTGGTTTTCTTCTGCTATAGTGCACCATCTTTTTTGTTCATCCGGAATAACTACTAACTTTGTTCCAAAAGTTTACACGGAAGTCCATTAAATCCTTACTTATGGAGTCGGTTAGGCACCACGGCTAAAACCACCATTTTCATGGTCAAACAAGCCCAAAGCATATAAACAAATTGGTGATTTTTGTGTGCTATAGTCCTTCTTTTTTGGTAATCCAAAATTCCGAGATCATTTTACCCAATAATTTATACGGACGTACGTTAACACTTTATAGATGAAGCCAATTTCTCATCATGGCCAAAACAACCAATTTTAAAGTTCAAACGAGGCTAGAGTAGGAATACCCTATTTTATCGATTTTTTGTGCTATGGTCCACCATTTTTTTTGGTCATCGAGAATTTTGAGATCATTTTTGCCAAAAAAGAACACAAACATCCGTTAAGACCTATTGATGGGGACGATTTGTCACCATGGCAAAAAAGACCTATTTTCAAGGTTAAACGAGCCCAGAGCAGATAAACCCCTCATTTTTCCAATTTTAGTGTGCTAATAGTCAACCATCATTTTTGGTCATCAAAATTTAGAAGTTTATTTTTGTCAAAAATTGATACGAAAATTCATTACGACCTTATCCATGGAGCCGAATGGTCACCACGACCAAAATGACCCATTTTGCTGATTTTCATTTGCTATAGTTCACTATTTTTTTGTTCATTCGAAACTCCAATTTCATTTCTACCAAAAAATTAGAGGGACGTCCTTAAGACCTTATATATGGAGTCTGTTGATCACCACAACTAAAACGACCCATTTTCAAGGTTAAACGAGTCTCATAGTAGGTAACCCCCCGCCCCTTTGCCGATTTTTGTGTACTATAGTCTAATATCTTATTTAGTCATTCAGAATTCCGAGTTCCTTATTGCTAAAAGTTTACACGGACATCCTTTAATACCTTACCTATGGATCCGGTTTGTTACCAAGGCTAGTATGACCCATTTTTCAGGTTAAACAAGCTCCAAAAACGGTAAATCTCCCATTTTGCCAATTTTCGTGTGCTATAGTCCACCATATTTTTGGGTCATCCAGAATTGCGAGATCATTTTTGCCACAAATTTATAAGGACGTTAGTTAAGAGCTTATCTATGAACTCAATTGGTCACCACGATCAAAACTATGTGTTTTCAAGGTCAAACGAGCTCCAGATTAGGTAAACCCATATTTTGCCAATTTTCGTGGGCTATAGTCCATCGTCTTTTTTTATTCATCAAGAATTCCAAGTTCAATTTTGCAAAATATTTACATGGACATTTTCTAAGACCTTATATATGGAGCTGATTGGTCACCACGGCCAAAATGACTTATTTTGAAGGTTAAATGAGCCAAGAGCAGGTAAACCCCCCATTTTACCGATTTTTCGTGTGATATTTTACTACTAAAACTGACTAAGTAGGTGTTATCTAACAACTAAAGTCATTAAGTTGGAACAAATAATAGACACAACCCTAGGAAACTAACTTTCTTCATTTGAGGTACGAAATAAAATGACCCTTAGGTACTGGTGAACTACTTTATATCTCTAAGACTTGATCACTTGGAAACTGAAACTTGACAACTTGAGGTCTACAATCTGTGGAGGCATAACAGGCATGAACCCATTCATACAGTCTATCAAGTCTAACCCAATTAAATCAGCAATGGTGTCCTTATGATTGATGTAAATAACACAAGTATAGTATACTCACTCAGCTACAATAAACTCCCCAACGGATTGAGAAACACAAAAGGGTTCACAGAGTTTCTCAAGAAGAACATCAAACATATTTGAACATAAGGAGTCAAAAAAGATAAACTTGCTCCTGGGTCTAGCAAAGCACATATATTGAGAGTAAAGAAATCTATCATGCCAATGACAACATCTGGTGAGTTCTCTTACACTTGGCAACTAGTGATCACATAAATAAAGTTTTTTCCTCCGCTAGTGCCGGGTGTAGATTCTCCTTGTAAAGATTTATGTGGTGTAGAATTTATTGATGCTTGGGCTCTATTTCCATGATTTCGACTACCTTGTCATTTCTTTGAGCACTTTTTAATGAACTGACCCTCTTGTACACCCTTCAAAAAACTTGAATGGACATCATGATTTTTATCGGGTGGGTTCTACAAGATTTAGCACATGCAAGATCCTAGTTACCTCCGTGTTCCACACTACCATGAGACTATTCATGTATATCTATGAAGTGTTAGGAATTCTTGCTATTATCTGACTTTTGTTTCTCGATGCAGGTGCACTAGTAGATGATGGAGCACGTCCATCTTGATTTTGTTGAAAGTCCGAACGATTAACATTACTTCTCTGTTGTGCAGAATCATTCTGTGTCACAGCTTTATTGGTATCAAAATCCTCCCTATCCGTCAACTTCTCTTCCTTAACCTATTGCACATAGACCATAAACCTTGATATATACATGTCCCCAATAAGCATTGTTGCCCTTCCCTGTTTTATGGATAGACGAGACAACGTCACAACAAAAAGACTCATCGCATTTCTCATATCCCCAACCATCACCAGAGCATAAAGGGATAGTTGGGTGAACTTCAAACCATTAAAAGTGACAAACATTCAACCTTGTTCTCTTTCAAGTATCGGGGAAAGAGACACCCCAAGAAGGCCTTCACAAAACTAGCTTAACTCGTAGGTGGTTCATCCTTAGCTCTATTCTTCTTCCATATATCAAACGTAATACTAGTAACATTCTTCATTTGTCATGTAAGTAACTAAACTCGCTTAGCATCGACAGTGTGCACGGCCTTAAACATTTTTTCCAGTCCCTCGATAAAGTTCTTTGAATCCTCAGTAGTGCTTGAACCAGTAAAATTTGGAGGATTCATCCTCAAGAATTCACGGATTCTCAAAGTGTCAGCATCACCTTGTCAAGATCCTCCTTGTTGCCCAGCCTAGTAAGACACAACATGACTTAGCATCTTTATTGCTTCGTTGTACTCGTCGTTAGTCACTTTCCACTAAGGTTGCACTTCAGGTGCATTTGTAACCGTTTCTCATCAACATTATGCCTAACAAGATGACATATGAATACACTTCATGGCTTTATGATTAACATAAACCATGCGCAAGCAAAAATTAGAAGAAACTTTTTTAGAGATCAACTCTAACACACAAAATGAGTGTGAAAAAAGTGAGAAATTTTTTTAGGTGTTGCATCCTATTAATTATAGATGTGGCTTACTTCATAGCGATATCTAGTACTACATAGACATGACTTCGTAGACTCCCTATGACTCTTGAACTCTGTTCTCTGATACCAACTTTGTAACACCCGATCCTACACATGGGGAAGAATAAACACTTAAGAGCCAGTGTTATACCAAAGAAAACTCTTGTCCTGACTTACTTACTCAAGGAAAGACTTAAATATAAGAAACATAACTCATGCAGTAACTTAAGAGATACTAACTTAGCCAAAATGGCAACTCAAGTCTTTGATTTAACCCTAGTTTGATTGGGGTTCTTCTTAACAAATTAGGGGAATGTCTAGAGGAATTTTTGAGTGGATGAACCCATAGATAAAAATATTAACATACCTTAAACAAATACCTATAACAAGCCTTGATCAATGGAGAATTTGAGTCTTATGTAAAGTGAGTTAATTTGGGGGCTAATGACTTAATATAGTTTAATTGAGTGAATAAAATACATACCAAATTACCCCCACTAAAACCTAGTCAAATAGGAATTTATCCAAATATCCGTCACTTCACAGCCCTGTCCCATGCACCACGTCCACTTGGACCTTCTGTGAAGGGCACCAAGATTTGTAATGGGGTCCGTGTTCTATAGTCCAGTAGCTCCCCAACTTTATTTGTCACTCAAACACCCTAAAAAAGTGCGGCAACCTTCATAAGCACATTGATGGGTCGTGGCCATGCTAACGGCTTGTGAAGTGTCGTGAGCTTGGGGTAGTGCCTTATGTTCTTGTCCTGGACTCCCAAATTCGTAATGAATCTTCGAGAACCCTGTTCACTTACTGTGGTACATACCACTAGTCGTAAAGGTTGTCGGGAATTGTCACGCCCCAAGCCACCCCAAGACGCGGACACAGGACCTAGGACCATAAGTGATCCCAAGATAACCTGGTTTGCATGATCATATGCATACTATAGATAATAAGCTAATGTGGAAGCTAAATTGTACATAAAATGAAAATATGGGGAATACCTAATAAATAAAGAGATTAACACATTATGACTAAGCTTCTGTAATACCGGTTAACTGAAAACTTAACATGAAATATGGGAATGCAACAATTAATGTGATAATGATGCATTAATAAATGAAGCATGTATAATTGAATGAATGATATATCTGAACTAGAATATGAAATTCAATAGATAAAGAAATACATATTCAGGGTTCTGAAATTCATGCAATAAACTTACTAGTATCATGGTAATCTGATTTTGAACATATAACTAACCAATCCATGGATCTGTTGTAATTCTAGAAACCTTAGATCTATTCATAATAAGGTAATTAGGAAACTTATTGAATTCTAGGTATACAATGGGAGAAAGGAACCCATTAGTGATATCCCACATACTTGGTGATGAATTTTACAGATAAATCATTTGATTTTGGGGCTAGAACTGATGGAAACTTGTTGCGTTCTTGAACTAAGATTCTTCACCTTTTTTCCTCTCTTGATTCTAGTTTTCTAAGTTATGATTAATGATTGATTTAGGTAAGTTATAGTTATTTTTACAGGCTTAAACTAACTAAAGCCTTACGATTTTGGGTCTAAACGACGTAGCTTATGCGCCAAAGAAACAAGAAAAAAACAAAGAACCTTGACTCAAAATCTATCGAAGTGGATTGACGGAATGTAAGTCGACTTATGGTCTGTAATGGTTGACCTTCATTCGTGAATGAGAACTGAAGGCTATCTATCCCATCAATGGAGGTTTTATGGACCGTAAGTTGACTGACTTTCAGTAGTGGTCGACCTTCGTTCGCAATTGATGACTGGAAATTGAGTGGCCCATCAACAAAGTCAACTGACAGTCTATACTGGTCCACCATCATTCACGACTGAGTACTGAAAGTTGACTGGTCCATCAATGGAGTTAATTAACGGATCATAATTCGATTGACGATCTGTAGTTGGCTCTGTCGCTGGCACCGACAACTTCTGAAAATCTACATTTTTGGTATGTTTTGGATAGAGGGTTTTACATCATCTCCCTCTTGGGACAATGTGTTCTCGAATGAATACTAAAATAGCTAAGAATGGAGGGAAGGAGTTGCAATCCCTACTACAAAGCACTGAGAAATGAATTCTGACTCAATTGAGTTCCATGAACATGCAAATACGCTAAAATACAAGTACAAACTGAGTAACATGATACTAAGACTGAATTTGTGCATGAATGGTTGTAAAACTGAGGAAAACTATTACCTCAAGCTAGAGTAGAATAATAAAGGAAGAGGTGGGTATACTTGTCTTAATGAATTCTTCTGCTTCCCAAGTAGCTCTCTCCAGACTGATTCCTCCACAATACATTAACTGAAGAGACTAATTTGTTTCTCAACCTTCTTACCTGATGGTCAAGAATCTCAACTGGTACATCCTCATAAGAAATACCATTTTTCCCAGCCACACTCTCTAATGTAACTGCGGAGGCTGGATTACCTACACACTTCTTCAAGAGCGAGAAGTGGAAGATAAGATGCACTACTGCTAGATCTGCTTGCAATTGTAAGTGATATTCCACCTTGCCAACCCTTTTCAAGATCTTGTAAGGGCCAAATTATGTAGGACTGAGCTTTCATTTCTTGCTAATTCTCATCACCCCCTTCATAGGTGACACTTTCAAGTAAACCCAATTATCAACTTGGAACTCTAGTTCCCTTCTCCTCACAACATAAGACTTCTGACGACTCTGTGCTATCTTAATTCTATCTCTAATGAGTTGCACTTTCTCCATAGCATAATGGACTGAATCAGGTTATATCAAAGTTGCTTCACCGCCCGAAACATGGAACAACACATCTACGTTAACACCCATACAATGACTCATAAGGGGCCATCTGGATGCTGAAAAAGTAGTTATTATTGTAGGAAAAATCAATAAGAGGAAGGTGATCATCCCAACTACTTGAAATCAATCACACAAGCTCTCAACTTAACTTCACGTTCTGAATGTTATGTTGTGCATGTCCATCCATATGAGGATGAAATGTACTGCTAAGATTAACATGATTACCAAGACCTATCTAAAATGACTTCGAGAAATGAAAGGCAAATAGAGGACCTCTATATGAGATAATAAACAATGGATCCCTATTCAACTTGACTATCTCATTAATGTAAAGCTTGGTGCAATCCTCCATCGAATATGTAGTCTTGACCGCCAAAAAGTAAGAAGAATTAGTTACTCTATCGACAATCACCCAAATGGAGTCATGATCTCTGCCAACACGTAGCAACAAAATATGCTATATCTCTTTTCATATAATTCCACCAACAGAATTCCCACAGATCGTGGTACATCTTATTGGCACCGGGATGAATAGAATATATAGAATTATGGTCTTCTACAAGAATGTGTTGTCTCAATTCACCCATATCAGGAACACACAATTTACACTAATAGGGAAGTATGTCATCTCCCCCTTGGGAGAAAACCTCCACTCTCTGATTGTGGACTACACCCTTATGTTCAAGCAATATTGGATCACTGTCTTACTTTTACTTAACCTCCACTATCAAAGAAGATTCTGCCCCAATCTAAATTGTTACACCATGTCTGATATGCTCATAAGGAGAGCTCACAAAAAAACAATCATGTGAACAACCTTCAATAGTTATTTTATTTCTTCCTCTACATGGGCTATACTACTCATAGATAATCTGCTAAGAGCATCTGCTACTACATTTGCCATACCAAGATGGTAATGCACACTCATATCGTAATCCTTAAGGAACTAAAGCAATCTCCTTTGGGAAATATCCAACACTTTCTCGGTGAACACATATTGAAGGCTCTTATGGTCAGTGAACACATCTACCTAAACACCATACAAGTAGTGTCTTCATAACTTGAGTGCAAACACCACTACTGCAAGCTCAAGGTCATGAGTTGGATAGTTCTTACTATGCGCCTTAAGCTGTCTAAAAGCATAAGCAATAACCCTATCCCACTGCATCAACACACAACCTAATCAAACTCTAGATGCATCTCAATAGAGAACATAGCCATCTGATCCCTCTAGTAGAGTCAAGAGAAGAGTTGTAGTCAATCTAGTTTTCCATTCTACAGAGTTTTTCTCACAATCAGCTGAATATCAAAACTTGACCATTTTTTGAGTAAACCTAGTCAATAGTAAGGCTATGGATGAAAATCCATCCATGAACCTTCTGTAATATCCCGATAAGCCCAACAAACTTCTAATATCTGTAGAAGAAGTAGGTCTGGACCATTAATTCACTGCTTCTATCTTTTGTCAATCCAATTGGATCCCCTCACTAGATACAACGTAACCAACGAAAGCAACAAATTGCAATTAGGACTCACATTTGCTAAACTTAGGGAATAACTGGCTATTGTTTTATGTTTCTAGAGTAAATGAGGATATCATCAATAAAGACGATAACGAACAAGTCAAAGTACTACATGAACTCTCTGTTCATCAAATCCATAAAATTTCCAGGAGCATTGATTAGTCCAAAAGACATGACTACAAATTCATAATGACTACACCAAGTTTGGAAGGCTATTTTTGGAATGTCACTATTTCTGATTCTTAGCTGATGATAACCATATTTGAGGTCTATATTTTAGAAATGGCTAGCACCCTAAAGTTGGTCAACCATGTCATCAATTGTGGAGATGAGATACTTATTGTTTATTGTGACCTTGTACAACTTTCAATAGTCAATACACATTCTTATAGAACCATTTTTCTTCTTTATTAACAACATTGTTGCACTCCATGGAGAAATACTAGGTATTATGAAGCTCTTATCTATAAGGTCTTTCAACTCCTTAAGCTCAACTGGAGCCATTGTGTAAGGAGGAATAAAAATAGGTTAGGTATCTTGAAGGAGATCTATTTCAAATTGAATTTAATTTTGGAGAGGAACTCCAGGAAGATATTTTAGAAACACTTCTAGAATTTTATTGACTTCACGAATTGACTCAGGAGTTTGTGTTTTGAAGATAGAGTCCTTAATCCGAACTGGATAATAGAAATAACCCTTAGAGATCATCTTTTAGCCTTATCGTAGGAAATGAATCTACCCATACGCGCTAAGATAATACCCTTCAATTCTAAGATTGGTTCGTTTAAGAATTGAAAATAAACAATCCTAGTTCTATATCAACTTAGGCATAGCATGAACGTAACCAATTTATGCCTAGAAAGACATCGAAGTCTACCATTTCTAACTCTACAAGATCTACTACGGTGAATTCTGAAGAGACTGTGATAGTGCATTTTCTGTATACCCGTCTAGCTAAAAATGGTTCACCGGCTGGAATGAAGACTGAAAAGGGTTTTAAAAATTTCTACACTAACACTGAATCAAACTTCAATATAAGGAGTTACAAAGGAGAGAGTAGCCATTGGATCTAACAATGCGTAAACATTAAGGTTAAGACTCGTAACGTACCAGGGACTACATTAGGAAATCTTTCCTGATCCTAGAAAGTCTAAAAAACATACAACATGTTTTGGCGCTAACCGCCACCTCTTCCAGATAAGTCACCCTAATAAGTCAGCCGATCTTCTTGTGTCAATGATGTTGTATATTGATCTCCACCATTAGTACCTCCTCGAACATTTCTAGAAGGATAACTCTTCAACCTGTGAAGAGACTTCCCTCATCCAAAGTATCACTCCTTTCTTTAAAGGCACTCACCCGAATGGTTCTTACCACACTGTGCGCACGTGGGTTATGTCTAGGTGCCTGAAATATTTTTTGAGACATGGAGACTGGTTCCCTAACCTTCTAATCATACCTCTTGTTAGAGGATGGAACACTAGCTGACAAAGAGGCTGGGGCTAAAAAAGTTCTACTGAGTCTACGAGCAATCTCCATTACCTGATTTCTTGTGAAAATAGTAATAGTCCAGTCCTAGCCTTCTAATTCTCCTTGGCGTATTCCCTAATCTTATCACCCTCAAACTGTTGAGCATGAATCATAAGCCTAGTGATATTCATATCTCCCAATAACATAGCATTTTACACTTTGTTTTCACATAATCTACACTCCATACAAGAAATAATTCATCTGAGCTCTGGAATCAGAAACCATATGAGGAGCATACCTAGAGAGTTTGGTAAACTTTGGCCCATACTCTTGGACTGTCATGTTACCCTACCTTATGTTTATGAATTCATGGGCCCTAGATTATCTTAACTCTATCGGGAAAGAGTTATCCAAAAAGGTTTCACTAAAACATTGCCAAGTAAACGAGAGTGCATCTGTACCCCTGTTTTCCTTACAAGATATAAGACACATCCTTAAGTTGATAAATGGCTAGCTCAACCCTATCATTTCAAGTGACCTTCATCACCTCAAAAATCTTTTTGATCTCATCATAGAAATCATAAGGATCTTCACCAGTGTATTTTTCTAAGAACTCTGGAGGATTAATCCTAACAAAGTCACGGACCCTAGTTGTGATTGATCCACCATTAGCATTCACACAAGCTTGAACCCGCTTATTGTTTTGATTGGCGACACACTGATCCAAAATTTGAATGACATTTCTAAGTTCATCATTGGAGAGTTTTAGATCTGGGACTGGAGGAGCCGCCTTAGCATTCCTGGCGTTAGCTCTATGAAGAGACACGATAACACTAAAATGTGGAATGTCATATTAGAATGCAATTTAATCATACCTTACGCACGATAACAGTTACAAGAAAGTGAACAATTTTACTAAACACCTTGTAACAACCTTCTTATTAGATGTGGTGCACTTTACACGAATGAAAGGGACTCTACTTTGTACGGATTTTTAGACATTCTAGAACTCTTAAACCTAGTTCTCTTTTACCAAGTTTGTGACTCCTCGAGCTACCCGCGAGATTCAGACACGAGACCTAGGACTACAAGTGATCCCAAGATAAATGTGCCGACATGATCATGAGCATACTCAAGATAATGAACTGATGTTCAAGCTAAATCATAATTAAATTGAAAAGATGGGGAATACCCATATACTATAATTGAGATATATGAAATCTGATGAGTTTAATACAAAGAAAACATTAACTCAACACTAAATTAAAACTGACTATGTCCGAAGATAACCTCTAACTGACTAGTAATGATGGGACATGCCCTAACTAAGTCCAGCAAAATTGAAACTAAAGAACTAAAAGTACTGAAAAGAAACTCATAATTATTGTCCTCGGAGAATGAGAACTCACCACTGATTCTGCTTAACTGCGGATTATGAATTGACCTAAGTATGATCTGGATGTTTAGAACCTAAACCTACATGACGAGAAGATGTAGCACATGTATGCATCAGTACTTGAAAGGTACTAAATATGTAGTATAGAGTAAGGCTAAAATAATACATAACTGAACAACCACAAAAGCGAGTATAATAGTTTGAACATTATATACTAAATGTTGCGTTAACTGGATGCAAAGACCAAATTTATAAGATGTTAGACTGATTACTAATTGAATTGTAAATATGGTCAATTCAATAGCGTCTGACTGATATGTGAGCTACTAATAATAGATAATAAAATTGCATAAGCGAAATGTGAAATCCGATGTATATGCCGCATCAAAAGGACCCAATATACCCTGCCAGAGGTATAAAGACATGCTGGCGTGAGCACTAAACTTATGCCACATAGGGGACAGACAACCTACTTGGATAGTAGTTTTGGGTCTATTTGGGTAAGCTGAAACCCTGGTCTAACTCGGTATTATGATAATCTCGATGAATTAAGTGATTAACACATTATGACTGAGTTTTTGTAATACTGGAAAACTGAAAACTTAACATGCAATATGAGAATGCAAAAATTAATCCAATAATGATACATTAATAACTAATGCATGTGTAACTGAATAAATGATATATCTGACCTAGCATGTGTAATTCAAGAATTAAAGAAATGCATACCTAGGGTTCTAAAATTCATTCAATAAACTTACTAGTAACATGACAATCTTATTTGGAACATATAAGTAACTAATTCATGATAAATGATATAATTCTAGAAACCTTAGGTCTATCCATAATAAGAGAATCAAGAAACTGATTTAATTCTACGAACCTAATGGGCGAAAGGAACCCACTAGTGAAATGCCACATACCAACAACCAATTCCACTGAGAAATCTTTAGATTTCCAGGTTGGAATTGATGAAAACTGTTGAGTTCTTGAAATAGGGTTCTTGACCTTTTTCTCCTCTATTGGTCTTAATTTTCTATGTTTTTATTAATGATTTGACTTAGGTAAGTTCTATTTATGTTTATAGGCTTAAAGTGACTAAAATATCAGGATTTAGCCTCTAAAAGACGTATCTTAGGGGCGAAACGAACAAGGAAAAAACCAAAAGTCCCCTTACTCAAAAGATATCGGAGTCAGTGACGGAGTTGACTGATAGATTGTAAGTCGACTGAAGGTCCTTACTGGTGTAAGTTGACTGAAGGTCCGTACTGGTTGACCATCATTCGTGACGGAGGAGTGAAAGTTAACTGGCCTATCGACGGAGTCGACTAACAAACCGTAAGTCAACTGTTGATCCTTAGTTGGCTCTGTCATTGGCACTTGGAACTTCTGAAAATCTTGATTTTCAACTTATTTTGGATGTAGGGTGTTACATGGACCCTTAGGTAGTAGCTACCAAGGGTGGGCAACCTTGGACCTTTGACTTAGGCTTGCCCTTTTGCGTTGGTACTTGACCTTCCCATGCACCACCAACCTTTTAAAGTTCATCTAGGCTACTAGGTCCAATTCATACATTGATATTCAACAATTAAATTCCTCATTATATACACATTAAGTCTCATGTATGACTCAATTTCGCAACCAACACACCTTAGAACCTTAGCTTGTGGCTCTGGTTTATCTATTAGTTCCTTTGGTATTACAATATATCCTCTTGATAACATCTGTCCTTGAATGACCTTTATAAGCACTTCATAAAGGAAAGAACTCTATACTAGCATCCCATCATGCATGCACTACATCTACATGCATACTAACAACCAATGAAACATCCATTCCAAGCTAAACATACCTAATGCAACTCAAAATGCATGAAAGAGACATGTACTTATTTCCAAGGAGAAACTAATATTTAATAGCTACAACATGCTAAACATAAATTCATGTATCCTAAAATGCACATTTAATTTAAGGATTCTACAATAAGAGGCAACACAATGAAAGAGGTAAATTTTAACAAGACCTACTCAACTTCATAAACATACATAAAGAAATCATAGCAACATATAATCATGTAAAGACATTACGGAATAGGCACACTATATCCACCTTGGGTAATCCCACACATGCTTTTCTAAGCATCAATCATATCAAGGACAACATCAATTCCCAACATAGCAAGTCATAAAAGATAAAGATCTAAAGATTTTCTAAAACATGAAACATACATCGGAAGAGGACATGAGGAGATCACTCTTGATTTTTCTCTAGATTGGAGCATATAGAATATATAATTGTTTTAAGATTTTTCAAGCAAGTCATTAGGGTAAACCTTTGGAAAATCATTCATCATGAGGACACTTTCACCAGATCCATAGCAACCATCTATACCGGCCAAACATTTACCCTCATGCCTCTTACGATACCTAGAACAAGAATGACATCGGGACTCACTACTTTTCCCTTGAGACCTAAGGGTAGACATCCTATCATCCTTTTAATAAGGAGTATTAGAATACCCTTCTCGGAAAACTTTGTCGATTCTTTGAATGTTCATGTCCACCGGACCCATAATTTTCCACCCTAGAACTCTTTTTCTCCCTAGCCCTTTATTTTATCAGTTTTTACTCCTCTATTTTTTGGGGAAAACCCATTAGGGGTGATATATCCATCCATTCATTAATAAACACTATCATATGGCATTCTTCTTCTATTAGTTTGAACAACCCCCATCATGAACCTATTTATCAAATCCCTTGGATTTGATACCAAAGATATATTTAGACAAAAGAGTTAATTTCAAGACATATTCATCGACATTCATGTTGCATTTATTATTATTTATGAATTTCTCCAACTTAGCCTCCCTCATCTTTCGAGGAAAGAACCTATCAAGGAAAACCGACTTAAATGTTTCCTACTCTATAGGACCCTACTATACCTGCCTAGAATCTTTCCTTTGCTCATACCAACTTTGGGGAACACCTTTCAATTGATAAGAGGCTAACAATACTTTTATAATAGAAGTAACCCTCTTGATATCAAGTGACTTATAAACCTCATCTATGAACCCATTTCGATCCTATTCCACTTTAGAGCCACTAAACTCCGGAGGGTTAATCGTCAAGAACTCCATAATCCTACAAGCACATATTCCCTCTATAAGGTTTAACGGAGCTACCACCTGTCCATTAGCTTGTGTCATCAAGGATTGAGCCAACAATTTCATGGAAGCCCTAAAATCTACTAGTGTGACATTCCCTATGTGAGGGTCATTAGGAACTTGATCTTGGACTTAGGGAGGAATCTCTTGATCCCCATTGTCTTCTCTTTACCTCCTAGTTCGTCCTAATGTTATCCATAACCGGGGGAAATCATAGGCAAACATTAGAAAAGGGTCTACTAAAGCTAAACTCTATAACATGACTAAGAGAACGAAGAAGTGAGACATTTTCCTAAGCATCCTATATCCTCCTACTCATATATGTGTCATGACTCACATCGATAATAAGACTCTACTAGATGTGGATTGAGACATCCGAAAATTTTCCCAAAACCTTATGCTTAGATACCAAGTTTTTCTATCCCGAGAGCACCTCTTAGACGTGACATGGTGTACTTGACCACAAAGTGGTCGCATTCAAGCACTAAGCATACTTATAACATAAAATCATAGAAAATGGGAGAATATAAAACATTTTTATAACATAGAGTCGAAAAGCATTTCATAAAAGAGATGTCTTTCTAAAATCATTGTCTCAAATATCTAGGATTACATGAATAAAAGTCTTTAAACGAACATAACAAAAAGAGATAATTGAAGCATAAGGGGTTGCTCCTCGAAGCTATGAGGAATCACCAATCTTCAATCTTCTTATAATTAGGATTCTAGCATCCAAGCAACTCAATCTCCCTACACTCTACATTTGATTCGAACATAGGCAATATGCATTAGTAAAAAATATAAAAAAATATGAATGATATGATACAAATATAAACATCTCAAATGGTTAGTCAACATAAGACATACGCACAAGAGGCAACAACGAGATCATAAGATAAACATCATAATACCATAAGTCAACCTAAGGCATAATCATAAGCTCATTTTCAACCCTTGTTATTTCATATTCAAGTGAATTACTTCATAAGGCACCTCTAAGAATACTTGTTCAAGGCCAATGTAGCATTCCACTATACTTCCTAAGATAAGTACATCTTCTTGGTCATTTTTTACCGAAGTACACCCTACTATTTAAGACCTAGGTTTCCATGTCATAAGAGCACTACACACCTAAGTAACCATAAGACACACTTTTAAAATGCATGTGGGGAATACCACAATACCATACACAGTAGTAAGCATATCTTGAAGTCTCTCTATTCACATTTACTATTTCTAGGTGTCACTGTTGGCCTACTTCACATTGACAAGGAACTACCAACCTAAGTCAATCATATCATGGAAGGAAACTATAGAAACTATGCAAGATAGAAATACACCGCATGATAGGACACTTCATAAGTATCTCAATTCATACTTGTGCCATGTCTGAATGACATCCCATACTACCATTCACACTAAGTACTCCTTTAGGCTAACTTACTCAATGTTAACTATATTTCATTCTAGTCTATAAAAGAATAGCATACTACCATACTAGACCTATATATAATGGATAATATCATATCATACAATCCAAGCTATCATAGGAACTATACAAGTATACCGACCTAGCACCCATGCAACCACTCATTAAGATGCAAATTATCCTTACGGGAGTGTGAATCCTTAACCCTTAGTTATCCTTAGTAGAGAATGAGGTCTTAATCCTAAGTTACCATGAAATGGTCTTGGACTTACCAAATAAAGCTACCATGAATAGCATTCTAACCATTCTATTTAAAGCTACCCACAGAAGAGCATGGGTCTTAAATCTTACGGTACCATGCCTATACTAATGCAAGTTACCATAAAACAAATCCTACAAATGCTAGTTCAAGCTAACCTAACAAGTGCATAATTCCTCATTCCAAATCTACCATGATATCTTCCAACTCAAGCTACATAATACAACTATCCATGAAGAAATGATAAGACTCAACCTCAAGCTATTCTATTCTACCAAGAATGATTCAATTTAGGTAATTAGCATTTCACATTCTACATGTATGCAAGATATTTTAGCATAATAGACTTACTTTTTAATCCCTACTGATCAACATTTTCGATTCAATCCCTATATTCAATCCTTACTCCACAATCATCATACTAGTCTAGATCACAATACATACTAGTCACAATCATTAGACATAGTTAATCCTAATTACAATTCATCAAAGGTCCCAATTCTAATCATATCAATAAATATTATATATTATGTGCATAGTTATAGTTCAATTCATGATCTCATATTCATATTGTTGGATAAGCTCTATACATACCAACAACCAAGACAGACTAGGCAAGAATCATCAATTCCTCATCAAAAACACAAATCCACATACTTTGAAAATTAGGTTTAATCAAGGAATTTAGATAAATTAATATTAACATCATGAATCAACACAAAATTAATCATATATGAATAGTATCCATCCTTTTGGAATCATGCCCACCTAAAACCCATACATTGGAAGCAACCCTAGCTTTATTGAGGGTTTTCCTTCACAAACTAGGGGAAATATTAGGTGACTATATGGGTGGAAAAAACCATATATAAAATTTTTAACATAACTTAAATAAATCCCTAGCACAAGCCTTAATCATTGGAGCCTTTGATCTTAAACTTAACTTCAACCCTAGCTTCTTCTTCAATAAAGGCTCTTCGTAGAGAGGGAAATATTTAAGAAAGGAGTGATTTGGGGTTCAGAATTGAGTCTAATATAAAGTGACTTAAATTTGGGGTTCAATGCCTTAAAATACTCTAATTGGGTTAATAAAAGACAAACCAAAACCCCCACTTAAACCTAGTCGAATAGGAATTTACCCAAATATCCCTCACTTAACATCCCCGTCCCACCCACCACTTGGACAGTCTGTGGTGGTGCCCGTGGTTTATAGACCAGTAGATACCAATATTTATTTGGACCTTAAACACTAAGTCACCTTCACAACCACATTGACGGGTCGTGGTCAAGCTAGCGACTCCTGAAGTTCCTCATGAGCTTGGGGTAGTGCCTTGGCCTCTTTATCTAGCCTCCCAATTGCGTAAGGCATCTTCAAGGACCCTTTCATTGACCGTGGTCCACAAAACTAGTCGTGAAGGTTGTAGTGAACCCTTGGGAATCCTTGGCCCTTTGACTTAGGCTTTATCTTTTGCCTTGGTGGTTCCCCTTCCCATGCTCCACCAACCTCTTAAAGTTCATCTAGGATACTATGTCTAATACATTGATCTTCAACCATTAATCACCTCATTCTAAACACATAAATTCTCATCTAGGACTCTATTTATCCATCAACACACCTTAGAACCCTAGCTTGTGGCTCTAGTTTGGTCTATTAGTTTCCAGGTTATTAAAGATACCTTAACTAAGTAGATCCGCTATTCTATGCTATAAAACACTTAAAGAGTCATCTAAGAAGTATAATCCTTTACTACCATGATGCCTACGTTGTTTATGGAGAATTGAGTTGATATGAACTCGCATCCACATATCGGTGCTCAATACTATTCCCAAAAATATACTTAGCTCTTATGTGTTTAAAAGAACTTCTTTATTTGATTAGAGATAATTACTCTGAACTTATTAGCTTAAAATCTCTCTTGGAAATTGGTGTTCCCATTTCTTTCTCAAATGTGAAAACATTATAAATTCTTTGGGGATACATAGTCCCCATATACTTATTTGAAAAAATGAACTTCAATATTTACTCATTACTTAACAAAGTTAAAATGTTTGTTAAAGACATCTAAAAACTTTAAGAACTTCCTTTGACATGATACTTAACTTCTAGACTTGAATATTAACTTTCCTTCAATTGAATTATGGATTCAAGGTCTAAGATCTCATGTTTATTGGATAAATTCTGATTTTTAAACGTACCTTAGAATTTTAGAATAAACTAGAAAACATAGGTACAGTGCTAAGAACTAGTACAAAGTGGTGGCAAAGAAATGTGAAGACTAGCGTCCCTGGCTCTCTGACAGGCATGGGGCTCCTGATACCAGGTTGGGGCACTCTTGCTTGCACGACCCCCCAGAGCCCAAAATTCAGAAACCCACTCTTAGAAGGGCGATGCGCTAGGACCTTCCCAAGGTGCTCCCCTACTTCTTTTCTTAGTTTTTCAACCCTAAACCCTCCCAGTAAACTTAGTTCTTGCTCAAAACACTTATCGATTATATCCTCAATGTATACTATATTCAACTCAAAATTACATCCGAAAACATGCATCAAACTCAAGAAAATATTAACAACACAAGCCACAAGAATTCAAATGAATTTCATCAATAACTCAAAAAATTTACGTTCAAAACTATGTAACTTTGCTGAATTGAATTATCATTGCCACTTAGGTGAACGAACGAAACATTATGTGATCTCACATACCTCGTGGGATCACCCCTTGACAAAATACACAAGCTAAATCCTTATGAACGATTACCTTGGATCTTTTCTCCTTATGCATTCTTTCTTCGAAAATCCTAACTCTAATTTCAAAAGTGTAAACTGACCAATTTCAGTTTAGACCCCTAAACGAAATTAAAATAATAGGGTAAGGAAAGTACCAAACTACCCTTCCAAAATCCGATTTTAAACTTTCCTTATTTGAATAGACCAACTTCCAAAGGGCATATCTCACTCATATGATCTCGAAATTGCGCAAACTCGGTGGCATTGAAAAGATAATTCAACAATCTTTCCTACGATATCTGCAAACAAATCTAAGTTATCTTGAGCTAGGAGTGTAGTCATTTGAACTTAACCAAAACTCATTCCTTAACTTAACCTAAACAAATTTCCAAATTTTCATTATTTCCAAAAATCATTGTTTCCAATTCTTAACTTCTTCCTTATAACTTCAATTTGCGAGAAGTTACACCTAACCCGACTCTCCTACTGGCTCACTCCCCCTCCAATTTTTTTTTTAAAAGATTGTCTTTTTATAAAAATCAATTCTAAAATTTTATATATTAACCCCACTCGACCCTATTTCCCATACCGCCCCCCCCTACAACCCCCTCTACACCCCCACCCCCCCACGACCCAAAAAAAGTATTTTCAAATTTTCAAATTTTTACTTTTTACCCCACCCTACCCTTACCCTCCTACCAGCCCCCCCCCCCCTCCCCTTCCAAATAAAATAATTTAAAAGATTATATTTGAAAAATAGTTTAAAATTTTACTGTCGGATTTCGAATCGATCGTCAGGGTTATGTCCTAGTTCGTATAGCGGGGTTATATCCTAGATCGATTATCTAGGTTTATTTCTAACTTAGAAATTATTTTCGTAAAAAATATTTTCTCTAGTAAAAAGAAAAAATATTTTCTAAAAAATGTTTTTCATTCACAAACAAATTACTAAATGATATTTTTCGAAAAATATTTTCTACTTACAACCCAAACATAAGAAAATAAATTAGAAATTACTTTATTTTTCAAAAACATTTTTTCTAGAAACTTTCATACCAAACACACGCTTTATACAGATAAAGTGGGGTTTTTATAAATGTCGAGCTTATCAATTCTGTCCTCAAAAACCTGTTGGTATATATTATCAAAATCTATAAGCATAAAAAGTTAACAGGATTTACACTTTTACCATATACTATGTTCATTTACGAATCATCCATATTCATATATTTTTAATTTAGGTAAATATAATATTTATTTAAATATAACTTACATTAAAAGATCATAATTTTTATTTTAGAAAATTGATATACTATTGTTTGCCCAAGTGATTTGTTTGTTCTATTATATTATCTTTTTGTAGACAAAAAGACTTGATCTAATGAAATCAGCATGCCAGTAAAATCAATATGAGGGACACACACACACAAAAAAAAGCAAACACGTGGAAAAGTCAAGTACAAACACCGTTCAGTCTGTTTGTCAAGTTCTCCAACTATTTTTTGTCTCTCACCCATAGTGTGGAGCTTGGACAAATTCAAATTTCATAATGCAATTTCCGATTGTGGTTCACTCTCCCAATTAAAAAAATCTATAATCAGAATTTGAACCCGAGATCTCTAATCAAGGGTAAAATAGCCCTATTGGTGCACCACAACCTACCTTGCTTATGTTATCCAACTTGATTCCAAGAATCTTCAATCCAAAATCTCCTTGGAACCTCACCTATGTAAACGCTCATAAGTATCACAACAAATTCATCTGACCTTACCTGTGATTTGATAGGATTGGACTGTGATTTTGAAGCTTATTTCAGTAAAAGACTATTTAGCTCGGCCTGAATAAGTCTACTGATTTTTAGGGCTTGTAAGTTACCTAACAACTTTTACTATTTTATATAAACTAATATAATTAATATTTATTATTTAATTAAATATAAATTGGAGTAAGGATAATAGACCCAATACACGTTACATCGCTCCAAAATAACTAAATCTTTTGCCTAATTTTATAGTCAAATTTAGTTGCTTAGTTCTTTATGTGTTTGTAATTTGGTTGAATGTGTGATGAAATTTCTATGGATCGAAGAATCATAAATTATCTTTGATCCTAAATATTAGTGGCAAATGGGCGGGTTGGGTCAAAAGTGGGCGGGTTGAAAAAGGGTACATATAAAATGGGTAGTAATTTAACTAGTCATATTTGATATGGGTTAAAATTTATTCAGTAATAAATGGGTTGGGTAAAATACTAATTTACCCATATTTTCATGAAGAGATATTTTAATTAAGAACTCAATATGGAGAAGATATTTTAGTATTTTCTTAGTTGAAAAATGTTGAACATGCTTCATTTAGTTTTAATGTATAATAAAAAAAATCTTAAACTTTTCAATATAAAATAAATTTATGTAATAACAAGATGAAAATATTTTTTTCATTTCAAAGTAAACGAATATTTGCATTTTAGGACTAAAACATGTTTAATTCACTCTAAGCATAATCAATATTAATCATAATTTTCTTATTTTACAAAATTATTTATTATCCAATATAATTTTAAATAAATAAATAAAATGTGATTACAATTAGTAAAATAAATATACATTTGAATTATATATATTTGGAGGGTCAAAGACTTCACCTTTTCAATTATAGAGAAAAATAGATAGTTCTATAGTATAACATAAAAAGGAAGAAAAGTTTTTCTATTTTTAGTGATATCATGAATTTTGAGTGAATAAAATTTACAATTGTGCAACTTAAATTGAAGTTCAAGTTAATGAGAAGAGTTTTGATAAGTTTTAAATATATGTGGGAGGATTAAATAATCAACTTAGTTTAAATCCGAGGCACAAAGAGTAATACACAAATAAGTTTAACAAATTTCTAGTTATTTCAAATTCTAATATCCTTCATTTTCGGCTAACTAATTCAAATTTTTGCCTCCCAAAATGCAGTGATAAGGTTTCTACAAACTTGTGAAATGTTAGTGAAAAATTATAAGATAGTAAAATTGCAAGATTAAAATTCAAAATAAAATAAAGAAATAAATATATCTTTAGGTTAAGGCGTGGATATATCACAATCTTTCAGGAGTCCACTGCAGCAAATGTTTTTCATCGGTCTAGCAGTAGTCCTTCTTGATTTGTCCCCTCCAGGATATATCAATCTTAACACAAAGTATAACTCAACAACTTTGTACAAGAGTTAAGTCCAAAACTCCACAAAAACAACATATCCCTTCAACTAATAAGAACTCTTTTTTTTACTAATTTTTTTCTCTCTCTATTTTACTTGTCTATCAAACCAAATGAAGACTACCATTATCTATAGTAGAAGAAGTCTTCCTAGGAATAAATAAGAAGATAATGGGGTGGTAAATAGTGAAGATAAATGTATTAAAAGTTACCTATGTTACATAGGTTTCACAAAATAATGGAAGAATAAAAAATGAGGCAACATTATGTCATTAAAGAAAATCAACTATTTTAACATAAAACTAATATTAAAATGCTCAACTAGTCATCAATCCCCCACTGATTTCATTATTAACCAAGAGTGTCTATTAGTTGAAGGAAGATTACTATGAACAATGAAGGTGTGATCTACATTGAACCTCCACTAAGTGAAACAATAACTACTCTTTCAGAGTCATAGTGATCTCGACTTGAAATATGACTACTTGAGGGAAATAAAATATCACTGTTCACACATAATAAACAAGGTGATGACATGAGCTTCAAAGTCATCTCGTTACAACCTTGTTCTACCCGGTTTCATGAGTGGCTTTGAGAAAAATCCCAATTCTTATAGAAATTGACCTACTTCCACACTCATATAGGGAAAATCTATCTAGAGTGTTTTGGTAAGTTTAACACTCCACCAATATGGGACACAGATTATTCATTGAGAGTTTTTGAAACTCAACCTCCACAATTTACCATAGGAAACAATACATTCACATCATTGGAGGGAATGAAAAAATAATGCATTTTTTTCTTAACAAGTCATCATATGATTATTTTTTTCCTTTAAACATAGTTATAGGATCTCTAGGTTGGGTTTCCTCGAATATGATACAAGGATTTATAGGTTTCAAACTCATCCTCCTTGATGTTCTCCATACAGTTTCTATAGTTAAGGACATAGTAAGATGATATGCAAGATTATGAAAAGATTTGACATATCAACATTAATTGTACCACTTGTCACATACGATCTTGCATTACTGTGCTTCCTCCTTATAAGTCTGGATTTACCGTTGTAATAGCGGTTTTGAAATCTACCAATTGCAACAGTGCTATCACAATGAATTAAAATAGGAGGAATTATTGTTCAAAAATAAGGTATTTGAAATAATAAATATCTTAACCAATTCGCTTCCTCACTAACAGAAGCTAAAACAATAAGTTCAACCTCTATGGTAAAGTTAGCAATTATAGTTTGTTTTTTTATCTCTGACAAATAACACCACCACCCAAAGTAATTATATAACCAGTGTTAGAACAGGAATTACCTGATAAAGTGTTCCAATCTGCATCATAAAAAATTTTCAAGTACATCATCATATTTCGTATACAACAAATCAGAATTTTTTGTTCCATATAAATTTCTCATAATTCTTATTATACCATGCCAATGTTTATTACATGTCTTGCTTGTAAATCTGTCAGTATAAACCTACCATGTACTCTTGTTGCATATGCAATATCAGGCCTAGTGCAATCAATCATATATCTCAAACTTCCGATTATGCTAGTGTATTCCCTTTGATTTATTACATCATTTTCGCTTTCAACAGTAAATAAGTGAAAACTTGAATCAAAAGGAGTTACAACATGTTTACAATCAAGAAAGTTATATTTTTAAAAATTTTCTCAACATAATGTGACTGGTCAAGGAAAAATCCCTCACATGTTCTTGTTATTATTTTTCCAAGAACAAAATTTGTCTCACCAAGACCTTTCATATCAAAATGGATTCTAAGAATATTTTTAGCTTCATCAATAACATTCATGTTTAAGCTAAAGATCAATAAATTATAAAAATATAGGTAAATAATAACATGAGAATTATTCCAACACTTATGAGAAATGAACTTATCACACTCGTTTGTTTTTAAATCATATTCAATCATGCAGGAATCAAGTTTTTCAATCCATGTAGAGATTTAGTAAGTTTAAATACTTTACTTTCTTGGATTGCTTTAACAAAAACTCAGGTTGATCGATATAAATTTTCTTATTCAGGTCCCCATTTAAAAAATAGTTTTTACATCCATTTGATGAATTTGCAAATCAAAAATTTAAGTCATAGCAATTAAAAGTCTTATGGATATAAATCTTTTTGATTTTGAAAAGTACCAAAAAATTCTAAGTCTTCTAGTTGTTTAAAACACTTTGCAACTAGTCTTCCCTTTTCACGACCGGGGAGCACCCCATAGAAGTAAGCAGCGTTGTCGACCTCTCAGAGTTCTTAGACAAGTTTTTTAGCATTCATTCTTCGCCATGTAATAGAAATTTAGCAAAAAATTTAAAGTTTTTCATAGAATAACATAATGCTGGAACATCACTTCATTTAAAATATCATATGTTCATAGTGAAGACACTAAGTCTCATCTTTCCATCTTAAGCTCAACATCAATAGAAAAATAATAGGATAGGGACACTGTAACACTTCAAAAATCTAAGACGTGTTATAGAGCCTAACATGAGTGTCAAAAGGTTTATACACTGTTTTAAGTTCAATTTTAATGAATATAAATAATATAGGAAGTTTAGAAGTCAAAGCTTCCAAGAACATCTATGTCGTCCGAAAACTAGTTCAGTGAGGTGCTAGCGTGCCTTAGACTATTTGACTAGCTTTTAGGAGTCGAAAAATGATGATAATTGGTGGAAGGGTGTCTAACATGCATTAAAGTTGATTCGTAGTTGAAACTTTTAATAACGACTCCCCAAGGACTATCCAAGGACCCTCGAGGGAGACCTTAGTATTTTGGGGTCCAAGGCTGCCAAAAGCAGTGTCCACCAACGGATGCAATCCACGATCCGTTGTCTGATCGACAGGGCGTGGACTGCTTCCATCAATGGATGCTTATCCAAATCCATGGGAAGCCTCTTTTTCATTATTTCTCAACTCATCAACGGATGAGCAGCATGGAGGTGCACTGTGCCCGTCGATGGACACACGATCCGTCGATCGTGGTGTCGTATGTGAGGACTGTTTTGTGGCACGTTTTTACTTAAGTCAATTAATTAGTTGGATTATTTAGGAGATCAATCAGGTTTTATGGGATGTCCAATTAAGTAAATTAACAACCTATATAAAGCCCCTAAGCTAATTAGAGTTACCTAAGCTCTCATGATTCCAAAACTCAAAACTTTCTTTCTTCTCTCTTCTTTCTCTCTCTAGCTGAAGAACCCCATTGATGATCAAGGTAGAGGTGGGTTCAATGGATGTAAAGGGTCAAGTTTCTCCATCAATCTTCATCAATTAGTAAGGAATGGGATTCCTTTAAACCTTTGGACCTCTTTCCTCTAACGATTCCATCAAATTGATTTCAAAAGTTGGTTTTCAAGTGGGTTTTCATCCAATATGAAATTGATGTTATAGTTACTTTGTTTATGATTTATTTTGGATATTATGAATATATTAACATGCATTTTAACTCAATATGTTATTTCTTTATGGATTGGTCTAGTTTGTAGAAGATGACCTATTCCCCTTAACCCTAGGTTATGATCTTGTTATGAATTATGTAATGTTGGTTAAATTGAATTGTTATTTGTTGAATTACTACTAGATGATTTTTTTTGTATCAATCATTATTAGTTTAAGATAAATTATAGTCCTATTATTATAGTTCTTTAGTAATTAATCTTAATTATGACTTTGACCTAAGTTTCTTATCTTATGACATAAACTGGTGATGAATTGTGATGTAGTGATTCAATTAGACTATTTATCATGTTGATTATTGTTGTGTGATGATGCTACACCATTATTGGGTTGAATTAAGTGTTGATGGTAAGACCTTAGTGATGGATTATGAAGAAGACTTGGTAAGTCTTGTGATCCCTATTCTTTACTTCAATTATGGTTAACTATGATTAAATTATGATGTTGTATTGGAGTATGTCTTGTATTAAGGTTGATAGGGTTGGTATGATGTTTAATTGAAATGTCTTGACTATGGATTGTGAGGTGTTGGCGAATATTTAAATGTTATAAGGATGGTATTGATTTGCCATTGTTCATTATCATGATGCAAATATGTTCATGTGATAACATCACTTATATGAATTGTAATAAAACAACAATACTCATGCAATACTTATTAATCTATGATGATGATGTTTATACAAGTTTCATACCCTATGACCTACATTAAGCTATGATAATTAATAAAGGTATTAAAGACATTTCAAAAAGAGACTCTAGCTTAGCACCGAGTGAACAAGAGTAAGGAGATGTAGCATAAGGATTAGTGGATCGACGTAGTTTCTATGTTCATGTTTTATTACTACCTTGGCAAGTAGTCCGCCTTCTTTTGGTGTAGGGTTTCATGACACCAGATTCCACATTAGCTCGTGTGTTCTATGTCGGTTAAGGAAAGATGTTCCCAAAAGGTAAAAAGAACTAAAGGATTGAACTCTAACTTAAATTACGTAAGGGGTTTAGCTTAGTCTAGGTAGGGGTATGGGACTCTACCTAAACATTGCACTTGTTAGACTTGAGGGAAGTCTTAGGAGGATGTTCATATGTATTCATATGCTTATAAATGTAAATGATATGTATATGATGATATTCCATGTTAATGGAACTATATGATGTTCATTACTCTTATGAACATGTATTTGGTCTCTATTTCTCAATTATGATATTATGTACTCTTAATGTTATGTTATGTGAAGTTGGACATTGGTTATGGTTCTTGCTAGGTTTACTTGATTAAGTAAGGTTATGGTGCTTTTCTTAGTCATAGCACAAGTGGACTTAAAGAGTGTCATGAGTAATGGTCTTGCTTTGATTATGTTTAAATGTGATC